>NW_026783382.1:0-41407 GCF_949774975.1 Lagenorhynchus albirostris | reverse complement strand
TCTTCCTGGGCCCTTCGGACTCAGCAGCAATGCTGGCCTGAGGCCGTTCGAGGTCTCTGGAAATGTAGCTCTCCTCGAGGAACGTACAGTGTGTCGCCCGTCTCTAGGCACGCACAGAGGGCCTCCAAGGGATCAACAAATGGGACTCGAAGTTTCGCAGCCGGCCCACAGGGGTCTGGAGGTACTCAGTGAACTTGGAGGGGAAATGATGCATACCCGAGAGGACTAGGAGTCCTCGGAAGTGTACTTCCTTTCAAAGAAAGCGTATAAGCGACTAAGAACTCACGGAAAGAGCCGTATGCCTCCGTATCTACATGGCTACTAAGGGCTTAAACTGGAGGCAAGTTCACACGTTGAGTTTCCTTCCAGTGCTAGAGCTTGGCAGGCTGACCACACCGCAGTCACGGAAGCACCTGGTTTGGAGGGCAAATTCATTCTCTCCCCGGAAGCATTCTTACAGTGTTTACAGGCCTATCAAGTGCAGGGAATGTCAGGCAGCTTCAAGGCAGCGTGAATGCAGCCTTCAAAATGGGAAAGCAAGGCTAGTTCCAGCAGGCCCCCGTTTCCATGGGCACACTCAGCATACCCCACTGTGGTTTCTAACAAGCCCAAAGAGACACAGGTTACCCTGCGTTTCCTTCCCTGAATCAGCTTCTCGAAGTAGGGTTGTCCCGCTTCAAGCGAACTGCCTCAACCAAGGAACGCCGTAGCTGCTCCCCTGGGCCTGTGGCTATTCAGAAGCCTGCAGTGCCACAGGAAGAACAGGACTTAAACTGCAGTCAGAACGCAAGCCGACTTCCTCGAGGAGGCACGGTGATTTCAGGCAGGAGGTCCTAGGTGGAATGCGAAGCCGAGGGCTACTCTGAGTGCTGCTCAGACTAAGGCGACGCCTAAGACTTCTACGCCGTGCGGGACGTGCCAGAACGGCGTTCGTGAACGTGCCCGCGTGCTGAGGAAATTCGGATGCTCCAAAAGACAGTGCAGTGCCTTTCCCTATGCTCGGCATGCACGGAGGGGCCCTGAAGGGCTACGGGAGTGGACGTCGCTTAGCAGACCCAGGTGCGCCTGGGGGTACTCAGTGTTCCTGCCGGCAACAGGGTGCCCACGCTAGCCTCCTAGGTGCCCAGAAAACTGTGCTGCCGTTAACGGTACGCAGAACACAGGCCACCGGCTCATGGAAGCCGCTGCACGCCTCCGCCTCTGCACGGCAAATCAGGGCCTTACTTCCAGGCATGTGTTTCCGCCGGGTGTGCCGTCAGCGACGGCGCATGGCAAGATGCTGACTTTCTCCTCGAGCAGAGTGACTCCAGGTACGAGAGGGCCTCGAAGCATTCAAAGCAGGGTGTTGTCACATGGCAGCTCACACAAGGGCCATGACAAAGTCTTCCTGGGCCCTTCGGACTCAGCAGCAATGCTGGCCTGAGGCCGTTCGAGGTCTCTGGAAATGTAGCTCTCCTCGAGGAACGTACAGTGTGTCGCCCGTCTCTAGGCACGCACAGAGGGCCTCCAAGGGATCAACAAATGGGACTCGAAGTTTCGCAGCCGGCCCACAGGGGTCTGGAGGTACTCAGTGAACTTGGAGGGGAAATGATGCATACCCGAGAGGACTAGGAGTCCTCGGAAGTGTACTTCCTTTCAAAGAAAGCGTATAAGCGACTAAGAACTCACGGAAAGAGCCGTATGCCTCCGTATCTACATGGCTACTAAGGGCTTAAACTGGAGGCAAGTTCACACGTTGAGTTTCCTTCCAGTGCTAGAGCTTGGCAGGCTGACCACACCGCAGTCACGGAAGCACCTGGTTTGGAGGGCAAATTCATTCTCTCCCCGGAAGCATTCTTACAGTGTTTACAGGCCTATCAAGTGCAGGGAATGTCAGGCAGCTTCAAGGCAGCGTGAATGCAGCCTTCAAAATGGGAAAGCAAGGCTAGTTCCAGCAGGCCCCCGTTTCCATGGGCACACTCAGCATACCCCACTGTGGTTTCTAACAAGCCCAAAGAGACACAGGTTACCCTGCGTTTCCTTCCCTGAATCAGCTTCTCGAAGTAGGGTGTCCCGCTTCAAGCGAACTGCCTCAACCAAGGAACGCCGTAGCTGCTCCCCTGGGCCTGTGGCTATTCAGAAGCCTGCAGTGCCACAGGAAGAACAGGACTTAAACTGCAGTCAGAACGCAAGCCGACTTCCTCGAGGAGGCACGGTGATTTCAGGCAGGAGGTCCTAGGTGGAATGCGAAGCCGAGGGCTACTCTGAGTGCTGCTCAGACTAAGGCGACGCCTAAGACTTCTACGCCGTGCGGGACGTGCCAGAACGGCGTTCGTGAACGTGCCCGCGTGCTGAGGAAATTCGGATGCTCCAAAAGACAGTGCAGTGCCTTTCCCTATGCTCGGCATGCACGGAGGGGCCCTGAAGGGCTACGGGAGTGGACGTCGCTTAGCAGACCCAGGTGCGCCTGGGGGTACTCAGTGTTCCTGCCGGCAACAGGGTGCCCACGCTAGCCTCCTAGGTGCCCAGAAAACTGTGCTGCCGTTAACGGTACGCAGAACACAGGCCACCGGCTCATGGAAGCCGCTGCACGCCTCCGCCTCTGCACGGCAAATCAGGGCCTTACTTCCAGGCATGTGTTTCCGCCGGGTGTGCCGTCAGCGACGGCGCATGGCAAGATGCTGACTTTCTCCTCGAGCAGAGTGACTCCAGGTACGAGAGGGCCTCGAAGCATTCAAAGCAGGGTGTTGTCACATGGCAGCTCACACAAGGGCCATGACAAAGTCTTCCTGGGCCCTTCGGACTCAGCAGCAATGCTGGCCTGAGGCCGTTCGAGGTCTCTGGAAATGTAGCTCTCCTCGAGGAACGTACAGTGTGTCGCCCGTCTCTAGGCACGCACAGAGGGCCTCCAAGGGATCAACAAATGGGACTCGAAGTTTCGCAGCCGGCCCACAGGGGTCTGGAGGTACTCAGTGAACTTGGAGGGGAAATGATGCATACCCGAGAGGACTAGGAGTCCTCGGAAGTGTACTTCCTTTCAAAGAAAGCGTATAAGCGACTAAGAACTCACGGAAAGAGCCGTATGCCTCCGTATCTACATGGCTACTAAGGGCTTAAACTGGAGGCAAGTTCACACGTTGAGTTTCCTTCCAGTGCTAGAGCTTGGCAGGCTGACCACACCGCAGTCACGGAAGCACCTGGTTTGGAGGGCAAATTCATTCTCTCCCCGGAAGCATTCTTACAGTGTTTACAGGCCTATCAAGTGCAGGGAATGTCAGGCAGCTTCAAGGCAGCGTGAATGCAGCCTTCAAAATGGGAAAGCAAGGCTAGTTCCAGCAGGCCCCCGTTTCCATGGGCACACTCAGCATACCCCACTGTGGTTTCTAACAAGCCCAAAGAGACACAGGTTACCCTGCGTTTCCTTCCCTGAATCAGCTTCTCGAAGTAGGGTGTCCCGCTTCAAGCGAACTGCCTCAACCAAGGAACGCCGTAGCTGCTCCCCTGGGCCTGTGGCTATTCAGAAGCCTGCAGTGCCACAGGAAGAACAGGACTTAAACTGCAGTCAGAACGCAAGCCGACTTCCTCGAGGAGGCACGGTGATTTCAGGCAGGAGGTCCTAGGTGGAATGCGAAGCCGAGGGCTACTCTGAGTGCTGCTCAGACTAAGGCGACGCCTAAGACTTCTACGCCGTGCGGGACGTGCCAGAACGGCGTTCGTGAACGTGCCCGAGTGCTGAGGAAATTCGGATGCTCCAAAAGACAGTGCAGTGCCTTTCCCTATGCTCGGCATGCACGGAGGGGCCCTGAAGGGCTACGGGAGTGGACGTCGCTTAGCAGACCCAGGTGCGCCTGGGGGTACTCAGTGTTCCTGCCGGCAACAGGGTGCCCACGCTAGCCTCCTAGGTGCCCAGAAAACTGTGCTGCCGTTAACGGTACGCAGAACACAGGCCACCGGCTCATGGAAGCCGCTGCACGCCTCCGCCTCTGCACGGCAAATCAGGGCCTTACTTCCAGGCATGTGTTTCCGCCGGGTGTGCCGTCAGCGACGGCGCATGGCAAGATGCTGACTTTCTCCTCGAGCAGAGTGACTCCAGGTACGAGAGGGCCTCGAAGCATTCAAAGCAGGGTGTTGTCACATGGCAGCTCACACAAGGGCCATGACAAAGTCTTCCTGGGCCCTTCGGACTCAGCAGCAATGCTGGCCTGAGGCCGTTCGAGGTCTCTGGAAATGTAGCTCTCCTCGAGGAACGTACAGTGTGTCGCCCGTCTCTAGGCACGCACAGAGGGCCTCCAAGGGATCAACAAATGGGACTCGAAGTTTCGCAGCCGGCCCACAGGGGTCTGGAGGTACTCAGTGAACTTGGAGGGGAAATGATGCATACCCGAGAGGACTAGGAGTCCTCGGAAGTGTACTTCCTTTCAAAGAAAGCGTATAAGCGACTAAGAACTCACGGAAAGAGCCGTATGCCTCCGTATCTACATGGCTACTAAGGGCTTAAACTGGAGGCAAGTTCACACGTTGAGTTTCCTTCCAGTGCTAGAGCTTGGCAGGCTGACCACACCGCAGTCACGGAAGCACCTGGTTTGGAGGGCAAATTCATTCTCTCCCCGGAAGCATTCTTACAGTGTTTACAGGCCTATCAAGTGCAGGGAATGTCAGGCAGCTTCAAGGCAGCGTGAATGCAGCCTTCAAAATGGGAAAGCAAGGCTAGTTCCAGCAGGCCCCCGTTTCCATGGGCACACTCAGCATACCCCACTGTGGTTTCTAACAAGCCCAAAGAGACACAGGTTACCCTGCGTTTCCTTCCCTGAATCAGCTTCTCGAAGTAGGGTGTCCCGCTTCAAGCGAACTGCCTCAACCAAGGAACGCCGTAGCTGCTCCCCTGGGCCTGTGGCTATTCAGAAGCCTGCAGTGCCACAGGAAGAACAGGACTTAAACTGCAGTCAGAACGCAAGCCGACTTCCTCGAGGAGGCACGGTGATTTCAGGCAGGAGGTCCTAGGTGGAATGCGAAGCCGAGGGCTACTCTGAGTGCTGCTCAGACTAAGGCGACGCCTAAGACTTCTACGCCGTGCGGGACGTGCCAGAACGGCGTTCGTGAACGTGCCCGCGTGCTGAGGAAATTCGGATGCTCCAAAAGACAGTGCAGTGCCTTTCCCTATGCTCGGCATGCACGGAGGGGCCCTGAAGGGCTACGGGAGTGGACGTCGCTTAGCAGACCCAGGTGCGCCTGGGGGTACTCAGTGTTCCTGCCGGCAACAGGGTGCCCACGCTAGCCTCCTAGGTGCCCAGAAAACTGTGCTGCCGTTAACGGTACGCAGAACACAGGCCACCGGCTCATGGAAGCCGCTGCACGCCTCCGCCTCTGCACGGCAAATCAGGGCCTTACTTCCAGGCATGTGTTTCCGCCGGGTGTGCCGTCAGCGACGGCGCATGGCAAGATGCTGACTTTCTCCTCGAGCAGAGTGACTCCAGGTACGAGAGGGCCTCGAAGCATTCAAAGCAGGGTGTTGTCACATGGCAGCTCACACAAGGGCCATGACAAAGTCTTCCTGGGCCCTTCGGACTCAGCAGCAATGCTGGCCTGAGGCCGTTCGAGGTCTCTGGAAATGTAGCTCTCCTCGAGGAACGTACAGTGTGTCGCCCGTCTCTAGGCACGCACAGAGGGCCTCCAAGGGATCAACAAATGGGACTCGAAGTTTCGCAGCCGGCCCACAGGGGTCTGGAGGTACTCAGTGAACTTGGAGGGGAAATGATGCATACCCGAGAGGACTAGGAGTCCTCGGAAGTGTACTTCCTTTCAAAGAAAGCGTATAAGCGACTAAGAACTCACGGAAAGAGCCGTATGCCTCCGTATCTACATGGCTACTAAGGGCTTAAACTGGAGGCAAGTTCACACGTTGAGTTTCCTTCCAGTGCTAGAGCTTGGCAGGCTGACCACACCGCAGTCACGGAAGCACCTGGTTTGGAGGGCAAATTCATTCTCTCCCCGGAAGCATTCTTACAGTGTTTACAGGCCTATCAAGTGCAGGGAATGTCAGGCAGCTTCAAGGCAGCGTGAATGCAGCCTTCAAAATGGGAAAGCAAGGCTAGTTCCAGCAGGGCCCCGTTTCCATGGGCACACTCAGCATACCCCACTGTGGTTTCTAACAAGCCCAAAGAGACACAGGTTACCCTGCGTTTCCTTCCCTGAATCAGCTTCTCGAAGTAGGGTGTCCCGCTTCAAGCGAACTGCCTCAACCAAGGAACGCCGTAGCTGCTCCCCTGGGCCTGTGGCTATTCAGAAGCCTGCAGTGCCACAGGAAGAACAGGACTTAAACTGCAGTCAGAACGCAAGCCGACTTCCTCGAGGAGGCACGGTGATTTCAGGCAGGAGGTCCTAGGTGGAATGCGAAGCCGAGGGCTACTCTGAGTGCTGCTCAGACTAAGGCGACGCCTAAGACTTCTACGCCGTGCGGGACGTGCCAGAACGGCGTTCGTGAACGTGCCCGAGTGCTGAGGAAATTCGGATGCTCCAAAAGACAGTGCAGTGCCTTTCCCTATGCTCGGCATGCACGGAGGGGCCCTGAAGGGCTACGGGAGTGGACGTCGCTTAGCAGACCCAGGTGCGCCTGGGGGTACTCAGTGTTCCTGCCGGCAACAGGGTGCCCACGCTAGCCTCCTAGGTGCCCAGAAAACTGTGCTGCCGTTAACGGTACGCAGAACACAGGCCACCGGCTCATGGAAGCCGCTGCACGCCTCCGCCTCTGCACGGCAAATCAGGGCCTTACTTCCAGGCATGTGTTTCCGCCGGGTGTGCCGTCAGCGACGGCGCATGGCAAGATGCTGACTTTCTCCTCGAGCAGAGTGACTCCAGGTACGAGAGGGCCTCGAAGCATTCAAAGCAGGGTGTTGTCACATGGCAGCTCACACAAGGGCCATGACAAAGTCTTCCTGGGCCCTTCGGACTCAGCAGCAATGCTGGCCTGAGGCCGTTCGAGGTCTCTGGAAATGTAGCTCTCCTCGAGGAACGTACAGTGTGTCGCCCGTCTCTAGGCACGCACAGAGGGCCTCCAAGGGATCAACAAATGGGACTCGAAGTTTCGCAGCCGGCCCACAGGGGTCTGGAGGTACTCAGTGAACTTGGAGGGGAAATGATGCATACCCGAGAGGACTAGGAGTCCTCGGAAGTGTACTTCCTTTCAAAGAAAGCGTATAAGCGACTAAGAACTCACGGAAAGAGCCGTATGCCTCCGTATCTACATGGCTACTAAGGGCTTAAACTGGAGGCAAGTTCACACGTTGAGTTTCCTTCCAGTGCTAGAGCTTGGCAGGCTGACCACACCGCAGTCACGGAAGCACCTGGTTTGGAGGGCAAATTCATTCTCTCCCCGGAAGCATTCTTACAGTGTTTACAGGCCTATCAAGTGCAGGGAATGTCAGGCAGCTTCAAGGCAGCGTGAATGCAGCCTTCAAAATGGGAAAGCAAGGCTAGTTCCAGCAGGCCCCCGTTTCCATGGGCACACTCAGCATACCCCACTGTGGTTTCTAACAAGCCCAAAGAGACACAGGTTACCCTGCGTTTCCTTCCCTGAATCAGCTTCTCGAAGTAGGGTGTCCCGCTTCAAGCGAACTGCCTCAACCAAGGAACGCCGTAGCTGCTCCCCTGGGCCTGTGGCTATTCAGAAGCCTGCAGTGCCACAGGAAGAACAGGACTTAAACTGCAGTCAGAACGCAAGCCGACTTCCTCGAGGAGGCACGGTGATTTCAGGCAGGAGGTCCTAGGTGGAATGCGAAGCCGAGGGCTACTCTGAGTGCTGCTCAGACTAAGGCGACGCCTAAGACTTCTACGCCGTGCGGGACGTGCCAGAACGGCGTTCGTGAACGTGCCCGCGTGCTGAGGAAATTCGGATGCTCCAAAAGACAGTGCAGTGCCTTTCCCTATGCTCGGCATGCACGGAGGGGCCCTGAAGGGCTACGGGAGTGGACGTCGCTTAGCAGACCCAGGTGCGCCTGGGGGTACTCAGTGTTCCTGCCGGCAACAGGGTGCCCACGCTAGCCTCCTAGGTGCCCAGAAAACTGTGCTGCCGTTAACGGTACGCAGAACACAGGCCACCGGCTCATGGAAGCCGCTGCACGCCTCCGCCTCTGCACGGCAAATCAGGGCCTTACTTCCAGGCATGTGTTTCCGCCGGGTGTGCCGTCAGCGACGGCGCATGGCAAGATGCTGACTTTCTCCTCGAGCAGAGTGACTCCAGGTACGAGAGGGCCTCGAAGCATTCAAAGCAGGGTGTTGTCACATGGCAGCTCACACAAGGGCCATGACAAAGTCTTCCTGGGCCCTTCGGACTCAGCAGCAATGCTGGCCTGAGGCCGTTCGAGGTCTCTGGAAATGTAGCTCTCCTCGAGGAACGTACAGTGTGTCGCCCGTCTCTAGGCACGCACAGAGGGCCTCCAAGGGATCAACAAATGGGACTCGAAGTTTCGCAGCCGGCCCACAGGGGTCTGGAGGTACTCAGTGAACTTGGAGGGGAAATGATGCATACCCGAGAGGACTAGGAGTCCTCGGAAGTGTACTTCCTTTCAAAGAAAGCGTATAAGCGACTAAGAACTCACGGAAAGAGCCGTATGCCTCCGTATCTACATGGCTACTAAGGGCTTAAACTGGAGGCAAGTTCACACGTTGAGTTTCCTTCCAGTGCTAGAGCTTGGCAGGCTGACCACACCGCAGTCACGGAAGCACCTGGTTTGGAGGGCAAATTCATTCTCTCCCCGGAAGCATTCTTACAGTGTTTACAGGCCTATCAAGTGCAGGGAATGTCAGGCAGCTTCAAGGCAGCGTGAATGCAGCCTTCAAAATGGGAAAGCAAGGCTAGTTCCAGCAGGCCCCCGTTTCCATGGGCACACTCAGCATACCCCACTGTGGTTTCTAACAAGCCCAAAGAGACACAGGTTACCCTGCGTTTCCTTCCCTGAATCAGCTTCTCGAAGTAGGGTGTCCCGCTTCAAGCGAACTGCCTCAACCAAGGAACGCCGTAGCTGCTCCCCTGGGCCTGTGGCTATTCAGAAGCCTGCAGTGCCACAGGAAGAACAGGACTTAAACTGCAGTCAGAACGCAAGCCGACTTCCTCGAGGAGGCACGGTGATTTCAGGCAGGAGGTCCTAGGTGGAATGCGAAGCCGAGGGCTACTCTGAGTGCTGCTCAGACTAAGGCGACGCCTAAGACTTCTACGCCGTGCGGGACGTGCCAGAACGGCGTTCGTGAACGTGCCCGCGTGCTGAGGAAATTCGGATGCTCCAAAAGACAGTGCAGTGCCTTTCCCTATGCTCGGCATGCACGGAGGGGCCCTGAAGGGCTACGGGAGTGGACGTCGCTTAGCAGACCCAGGTGCGCCTGGGGGTACTCAGTGTTCCTGCCGGCAACAGGGTGCCCACGCTAGCCTCCTAGGTGCCCAGAAAACTGTGCTGCCGTTAACGGTACGCAGAACACAGGCCACCGGCTCATGGAAGCCGCTGCACGCCTCCGCCTCTGCACGGCAAATCAGGGCCTTACTTCTAGGCATGTGTTTCCGCCGGGTGTGCCGTCAGCGACGGCGCATGGCAAGATGCTGACTTTCTCCTCGAGCAGAGTGACTCCAGGTACGAGAGGGCCTCGAAGCATTCAAAGCAGGGTGTTGTCACATGGCAGCTCACACAAGGGCCATGACAAAGTCTTCCTGGGCCCTTCGGACTCAGCAGCAATGCTGGCCTGAGGCCGTTCGAGGTCTCTGGAAATGTAGCTCTCCTCGAGGAACGTACAGTGTGTCGCCCGTCTCTAGGCACGCACAGAGGGCCTCCAAGGGATCAACAAATGGGACTCGAAGTTTCGCAGCCGGCCCACAGGGGTCTGGAGGTACTCAGTGAACTTGGAGGGGAAATGATGCATACCCGAGAGGACTAGGAGTCCTCGGAAGTGTACTTCCTTTCAAAGAAAGCGTATAAGCGACTAAGAACTCACGGAAAGAGCCGTATGCCTCCGTATCTACATGGCTACTAAGGGCTTAAACTGGAGGCAAGTTCACACGTTGAGTTTCCTTCCAGTGCTAGAGCTTGGCAGGCTGACCACACCGCAGTCACGGAAGCACCTGGTTTGGAGGGCAAATTCATTCTCTCCCCGGAAGCATTCTTACAGTGTTTACAGGCCTATCAAGTGCAGGGAATGTCAGGCAGCTTCAAGGCAGCGTGAATGCAGCCTTCAAAATGGGAAAGCAAGGCTAGTTCCAGCAGGCCCCCGTTTCCATGGGCACACTCAGCATACCCCACTGTGGTTTCTAACAAGCCCAAAGAGACACAGGTTACCCTGCGTTTCCTTCCCTGAATCAGCTTCTCGAAGTAGGGTGTCCCGCTTCAAGCGAACTGCCTCAACCAAGGAACGCCGTAGCTGCTCCCCTGGGCCTGTGGCTATTCAGAAGCCTGCAGTGCCACAGGAAGAACAGGACTTAAACTGCAGTCAGAACGCAAGCCGACTTCCTCGAGGAGGCACGGTGATTTCAGGCAGGAGGTCCTAGGTGGAATGCGAAGCCGAGGGCTACTCTGAGTGCTGCTCAGACTAAGGCGACGCCTAAGACTTCTACGCCGTGCGGGACGTGCCAGAACGGCGTTCGTGAACGTGCCCGCGTGCTGAGGAAATTCGGATGCTCCAAAAGACAGTGCAGTGCCTTTCCCTATGCTCGGCATGCACGGAGGGGCCCTGAAGGGCTACGGGAGTGGACGTCGCTTAGCAGACCCAGGTGCGCCTGGGGGTACTCAGTGTTCCTGCCGGCAACAGGGTGCCCACGCTAGCCTCCTAGGTGCCCAGAAAACTGTGCTGCCGTTAACGGTACGCAGAACACAGGCCACCGGCTCATGGAAGCCGCTGCACGCCTCCGCCTCTGCACGGCAAATCAGGGCCTTACTTCCAGGCATGTGTTTCCGCCGGGTGTGCCGTCAGCGACGGCGCATGGCAAGATGCTGACTTTCTCCTCGAGCAGAGTGACTCCAGGTACGAGAGGGCCTCGAAGCATTCAAAGCAGGGTGTTGTCACATGGCAGCTCACACAAGGGCCATGACAAAGTCTTCCTGGGCCCTTCGGACTCAGCAGCAATGCTGGCCTGAGGCCGTTCGAGGTCTCTGGAAATGTAGCTCTCCTCGAGGAACGTACAGTGTGTCGCCCGTCTCTAGGCACGCACAGAGGGCCTCCAAGGGATCAACAAATGGGACTCGAAGTTTCGCAGCCGGCCCACAGGGGTCTGGAGGTACTCAGTGAACTTGGAGGGGAAATGATGCATACCCGAGAGGACTAGGAGTCCTCGGAAGTGTACTTCCTTTCAAAGAAAGCGTATAAGCGACTAAGAACTCACGGAAAGAGCCGTATGCCTCCGTATCTACATGGCTACTAAGGGCTTAAACTGGAGGCAAGTTCACACGTTGAGTTTCCTTCCAGTGCTAGAGCTTGGCAGGCTGACCACACCGCAGTCACGGAAGCACCTGGTTTGGAGGGCAAATTCATTCTCTCCCCGGAAGCATTCTTACAGTGTTTACAGGCCTATCAAGTGCAGGGAATGTCAGGCAGCTTCAAGGCAGCGTGAATGCAGCCTTCAAAATGGGAAAGCAAGGCTAGTTCCAGCAGGCCCCCGTTTCCATGGGCACACTCAGCATACCCCACTGTGGTTTCTAACAAGCCCAAAGAGACACAGGTTACCCTGCGTTTCCTTCCCTGAATCAGCTTCTCGAAGTAGGGTGTCCCGCTTCAAGCGAACTGCCTCAACCAAGGAACGCCGTAGCTGCTCCCCTGGGCCTGTGGCTATTCAGAAGCCTGCAGTGCCACAGGAAGAACAGGACTTAAACTGCAGTCAGAACGCAAGCCGACTTCCTCGAGGAGGCACGGTGATTTCAGGCAGGAGGTCCTAGGTGGAATGCGAAGCCGAGGGCTACTCTGAGTGCTGCTCAGACTAAGGCGACGCCTAAGACTTCTACGCCGTGCGGGACGTGCCAGAACGGCGTTCGTGAACGTGCCCGCGTGCTGAGGAAATTCGGATGCTCCAAAAGACAGTGCAGTGCCTTTCCCTATGCTCGGCATGCACGGAGGGGCCCTGAAGGGCTACGGGAGTGGACGTCGCTTAGCAGACCCAGGTGCGCCTGGGGGTACTCAGTGTTCCTGCCGGCAACAGGGTGCCCACGCTAGCCTCCTAGGTGCCCAGAAAACTGTGCTGCCGTTAACGGTACGCAGAACACAGGCCACCGGCTCATGGAAGCCGCTGCACGCCTCCGCCTCTGCACGGCAAATCAGGGCCTTACTTCCAGGCATGTGTTTCCGCCGGGTGTGCCGTCAGCGACGGCGCATGGCAAGATGCTGACTTTCTCCTCGAGCAGAGTGACTCCAGGTACGAGAGGGCCTCGAAGCATTCAAAGCAGGGTGTTGTCACATGGCAGCTCACACAAGGGCCATGACAAAGTCTTCCTGGGCCCTTCGGACTCAGCAGCAATGCTGGCCTGAGGCCGTTCGAGGTCTCTGGAAATGTAGCTCTCCTCGAGGAACGTACAGTGTGTCGCCCGTCTCTAGGCACGCACAGAGGGCCTCCAAGGGATCAACAAATGGGACTCGAAGTTTCGCAGCCGGCCCACAGGGGTCTGGAGGTACTCAGTGAACTTGGAGGGGAAATGATGCATACCCGAGAGGACTAGGAGTCCTCGGAAGTGTACTTCCTTTCAAAGAAAGCGTATAAGCGACTAAGAACTCACGGAAAGAGCCGTATGCCTCCGTATCTACATGGCTACTAAGGGCTTAAACTGGAGGCAAGTTCACACGTTGAGTTTCCTTCCAGTGCTAGAGCTTGGCAGGCTGACCACACCGCAGTCACGGAAGCACCTGGTTTGGAGGGCAAATTCATTCTCTCCCCGGAAGCATTCTTACAGTGTTTACAGGCCTATCAAGTGCAGGGAATGTCAGGCAGCTTCAAGGCAGCGTGAATGCAGCCTTCAAAATGGGAAAGCAAGGCTAGTTCCAGCAGGGCCCCGTTTCCATGGGCACACTCAGCATACCCCACTGTGGTTTCTAACAAGCCCAAAGAGACACAGGTTACCCTGCGTTTCCTTCCCTGAATCAGCTTCTCGAAGTAGGGTGTCCCGCTTCAAGCGAACTGCCTCAACCAAGGAACGCCGTAGCTGCTCCCCTGGGCCTGTGGCTATTCAGAAGCCTGCAGTGCCACAGGAAGAACAGGACTTAAACTGCAGTCAGAACGCAAGCCGACTTCCTCGAGGAGGCACGGTGATTTCAGGCAGGAGGTCCTAGGTGGAATGCGAAGCCGAGGGCTACTCTGAGTGCTGCTCAGACTAAGGCGACGCCTAAGACTTCTACGCCGTGCGGGACGTGCCAGAACGGCGTTCGTGAACGTGCCCGAGTGCTGAGGAAATTCGGATGCTCCAAAAGACAGTGCAGTGCCTTTCCCTATGCTCGGCATGCACGGAGGGGCCCTGAAGGGCTACGGGAGTGGACGTCGCTTAGCAGACCCAGGTGCGCCTGGGGGTACTCAGTGTTCCTGCCGGCAACAGGGTGCCCACGCTAGCCTCCTAGGTGCCCAGAAAACTGTGCTGCCGTTAACGGTACGCAGAACACAGGCCACCGGCTCATGGAAGCCGCTGCACGCCTCCGCCTCTGCACGGCAAATCAGGGCCTTACTTCCAGGCATGTGTTTCCGCCGGGTGTGCCGTCAGCGACGGCGCATGGCAAGATGCTGACTTTCTCCTCGAGCAGAGTGACTCCAGGTACGAGAGGGCCTCGAAGCATTCAAAGCAGGGTGTTGTCACATGGCAGCTCACACAAGGGCCATGACAAAGTCTTCCTGGGCCCTTCGGACTCAGCAGCAATGCTGGCCTGAGGCCGTTCGAGGTCTCTGGAAATGTAGCTCTCCTCGAGGAACGTACAGTGTGTCGCCCGTCTCTAGGCACGCACAGAGGGCCTCCAAGGGATCAACAAATGGGACTCGAAGTTTCGCAGCCGGCCCACAGGGGTCTGGAGGTACTCAGTGAACTTGGAGGGGAAATGATGCATACCCGAGAGGACTAGGAGTCCTCGGAAGTGTACTTCCTTTCAAAGAAAGCGTATAAGCGACTAAGAACTCACGGAAAGAGCCGTATGCCTCCGTATCTACATGGCTACTAAGGGCTTAAACTGGAGGCAAGTTCACACGTTGAGTTTCCTTCCAGTGCTAGAGCTTGGCAGGCTGACCACACCGCAGTCACGGAAGCACCTGGTTTGGAGGGCAAATTCATTCTCTCCCCGGAAGCATTCTTACAGTGTTTACAGGCCTATCAAGTGCAGGGAATGTCAGGCAGCTTCAAGGCAGCGTGAATGCAGCCTTCAAAATGGGAAAGCAAGGCTAGTTCCAGCAGGCCCCCGTTTCCATGGGCACACTCAGCATACCCCACTGTGGTTTCTAACAAGCCCAAAGAGACACAGGTTACCCTGCGTTTCCTTCCCTGAATCAGCTTCTCGAAGTAGGGTGTCCCGCTTCAAGCGAACTGCCTCAACCAAGGAACGCCGTAGCTGCTCCCCTGGGCCTGTGGCTATTCAGAAGCCTGCAGTGCCACAGGAAGAACAGGACTTAAACTGCAGTCAGAACGCAAGCCGACTTCCTCGAGGAGGCACGGTGATTTCAGGCAGGAGGTCCTAGGTGGAATGCGAAGCCGAGGGCTACTCTGAGTGCTGCTCAGACTAAGGCGACGCCTAAGACTTCTACGCCGTGCGGGACGTGCCAGAACGGCGTTCGTGAACGTGCCCGCGTGCTGAGGAAATTCGGATGCTCCAAAAGACAGTGCAGTGCCTTTCCCTATGCTCGGCATGCACGGAGGGGCCCTGAAGGGCTACGGGAGTGGACGTCGCTTAGCAGACCCAGGTGCGCCTGGGGGTACTCAGTGTTCCTGCCGGCAACAGGGTGCCCACGCTAGCCTCCTAGGTGCCCAGAAAACTGTGCTGCCGTTAACGGTACGCAGAACACAGGCCACCGGCTCATGGAAGCCGCTGCACGCCTCCGCCTCTGCACGGCAAATCAGGGCCTTACTTCCAGGCATGTGTTTCCGCCGGGTGTGCCGTCAGCGACGGCGCATGGCAAGATGCTGACTTTCTCCTCGAGCAGAGTGACTCCAGGTACGAGAGGGCCTCGAAGCATTCAAAGCAGGGTGTTGTCACATGGCAGCTCACACAAGGGCCATGACAAAGTCTTCCTGGGCCCTTCGGACTCAGCAGCAATGCTGGCCTGAGGCCGTTCGAGGTCTCTGGAAATGTAGCTCTCCTCGAGGAACGTACAGTGTGTCGCCCGTCTCTAGGCACGCACAGAGGGCCTCCAAGGGATCAACAAATGGGACTCGAAGTTTCGCAGCCGGCCCACAGGGGTCTGGAGGTACTCAGTGAACTTGGAGGGGAAATGATGCATACCCGAGAGGACTAGGAGTCCTCGGAAGTGTACTTCCTTTCAAAGAAAGCGTATAAGCGACTAAGAACTCACGGAAAGAGCCGTATGCCTCCGTATCTACATGGCTACTAAGGGCTTAAACTGGAGGCAAGTTCACACGTTGAGTTTCCTTCCAGTGCTAGAGCTTGGCAGGCTGACCACACCGCAGTCACGGAAGCACCTGGTTTGGAGGGCAAATTCATTCTCTCCCCGGAAGCATTCTTACAGTGTTTACAGGCCTATCAAGTGCAGGGAATGTCAGGCAGCTTCAAGGCAGCGTGAATGCAGCCTTCAAAATGGGAAAGCAAGGCTAGTTCCAGCAGGCCCCCGTTTCCATGGGCACACTCAGCATACCCCACTGTGGTTTCTAACAAGCCCAAAGAGACACAGGTTACCCTGCGTTTCCTTCCCTGAATCAGCTTCTCGAAGTAGGGTGTCCCGCTTCAAGCGAACTGCCTCAACCAAGGAACGCCGTAGCTGCTCCCCTGGGCCTGTGGCTATTCAGAAGCCTGCAGTGCCACAGGAAGAACAGGACTTAAACTGCAGTCAGAACGCAAGCCGACTTCCTCGAGGAGGCACGGTGATTTCAGGCAGGAGGTCCTAGGTGGAATGCGAAGCCGAGGGCTACTCTGAGTGCTGCTCAGACTAAGGCGACGCCTAAGACTTCTACGCCGTGCGGGACGTGCCAGAACGGCGTTCGTGAACGTGCCCGCGTGCTGAGGAAATTCGGATGCTCCAAAAGACAGTGCAGTGCCTTTCCCTATGCTCGGCATGCACGGAGGGGCCCTGAAGGGCTACGGGAGTGGACGTCGCTTAGCAGACCCAGGTGCGCCTGGGGGTACTCAGTGTTCCTGCCGGCAACAGGGTGCCCACGCTAGCCTCCTAGGTGCCCAGAAAACTGTGCTGCCGTTAACGGTACGCAGAACACAGGCCACCGGCTCATGGAAGCCGCTGCACGCCTCCGCCTCTGCACGGCAAATCAGGGCCTTACTTCCAGGCATGTGTTTCCGCCGGGTGTGCCGTCAGCGACGGCGCATGGCAAGATGCTGACTTTCTCCTCGAGCAGAGTGACTCCAGGTACGAGAGGGCCTCGAAGCATTCAAAGCAGGGTGTTGTCACATGGCAGCTCACACAAGGGCCATGACAAAGTCTTCCTGGGCCCTTCGGACTCAGCAGCAATGCTGGCCTGAGGCCGTTCGAGGTCTCTGGAAATGTAGCTCTCCTCGAGGAACGTACAGTGTGTCGCCCGTCTCTAGGCACGCACAGAGGGCCTCCAAGGGATCAACAAATGGGACTCGAAGTTTCGCAGCCGGCCCACAGGGGTCTGGAGGTACTCAGTGAACTTGGAGGGGAAATGATGCATACCCGAGAGGACTAGGAGTCCTCGGAAGTGTACTTCCTTTCAAAGAAAGCGTATAAGCGACTAAGAACTCACGGAAAGAGCCGTATGCCTCCGTATCTACATGGCTACTAAGGGCTTAAACTGGAGGCAAGTTCACACGTTGAGTTTCCTTCCAGTGCTAGAGCTTGGCAGGCTGACCACACCGCAGTCACGGAAGCACCTGGTTTGGAGGGCAAATTCATTCTCTCCCCGGAAGCATTCTTACAGTGTTTACAGGCCTATCAAGTGCAGGGAATGTCAGGCAGCTTCAAGGCAGCGTGAATGCAGCCTTCAAAATGGGAAAGCAAGGCTAGTTCCAGCAGGCCCCCGTTTCCATGGGCACACTCAGCATACCCCACTGTGGTTTCTAACAAGCCCAAAGAGACACAGGTTACCCTGCGTTTCCTTCCCTGAATCAGCTTCTCGAAGTAGGGTGTCCCGCTTCAAGCGAACTGCCTCAACCAAGGAACGCCGTAGCTGCTCCCCTGGGCCTGTGGCTATTCAGAAGCCTGCAGTGCCACAGGAAGAACAGGACTTAAACTGCAGTCAGAACGCAAGCCGACTTCCTCGAGGAGGCACGGTGATTTCAGGCAGGAGGTCCTAGGTGGAATGCGAAGCCGAGGGCTACTCTGAGTGCTGCTCAGACTAAGGCGACGCCTAAGACTTCTACGCCGTGCGGGACGTGCCAGAACGGCGTTCGTGAACGTGCCCGCGTGCTGAGGAAATTCGGATGCTCCAAAAGACAGTGCAGTGCCTTTCCCTATGCTCGGCATGCACGGAGGGGCCCTGAAGGGCTACGGGAGTGGACGTCGCTTAGCAGACCCAGGTGCGCCTGGGGGTACTCAGTGTTCCTGCCGGCAACAGGGTGCCCACGCTAGCCTCCTAGGTGCCCAGAAAACTGTGCTGCCGTTAACGGTACGCAGAACACAGGCCACCGGCTCATGGAAGCCGCTGCACGCCTCCGCCTCTGCACGGCAAATCAGGGCCTTACTTCCAGGCATGTGTTTCCGCCGGGTGTGCCGTCAGCGACGGCGCATGGCAAGATGCTGACTTTCTCCTCGAGCAGAGTGACTCCAGGTACGAGAGGGCCTCGAAGCATTCAAAGCAGGGTGTTGTCACATGGCAGCTCACACAAGGGCCATGACAAAGTCTTCCTGGGCCCTTCGGACTCAGCAGCAATGCTGGCCTGAGGCCGTTCGAGGTCTCTGGAAATGTAGCTCTCCTCGAGGAACGTACAGTGTGTCGCCCGTCTCTAGGCACGCACAGAGGGCCTCCAAGGGATCAACAAATGGGACTCGAAGTTTCGCAGCCGGCCCACAGGGGTCTGGAGGTACTCAGTGAACTTGGAGGGGAAATGATGCATACCCGAGAGGACTAGGAGTCCTCGGAAGTGTACTTCCTTTCAAAGAAAGCGTATAAGCGACTAAGAACTCACGGAAAGAGCCGTATGCCTCCGTATCTACATGGCTACTAAGGGCTTAAACTGGAGGCAAGTTCACACGTTGAGTTTCCTTCCAGTGCTAGAGCTTGGCAGGCTGACCACACCGCAGTCACGGAAGCACCTGGTTTGGAGGGCAAATTCATTCTCTCCCCGGAAGCATTCTTACAGTGTTTACAGGCCTATCAAGTGCAGGGAATGTCAGGCAGCTTCAAGGCAGCGTGAATGCAGCCTTCAAAATGGGAAAGCAAGGCTAGTTCCAGCAGGCCCCCGTTTCCATGGGCACACTCAGCATACCCCACTGTGGTTTCTAACAAGCCCAAAGAGACACAGGTTACCCTGCGTTTCCTTCCCTGAATCAGCTTCTCGAAGTAGGGTGTCCCGCTTCAAGCGAACTGCCTCAACCAAGGAACGCCGTAGCTGCTCCCCTGGGCCTGTGGCTATTCAGAAGCCTGCAGTGCCACAGGAAGAACAGGACTTAAACTGCAGTCAGAACGCAAGCCGACTTCCTCGAGGAGGCACGGTGATTTCAGGCAGGAGGTCCTAGGTGGAATGCGAAGCCGAGGGCTACTCTGAGTGCTGCTCAGACTAAGGCGACGCCTAAGACTTCTACGCCGTGCGGGACGTGCCAGAACGGCGTTCGTGAACGTGCCCGAGTGCTGAGGAAATTCGGATGCTCCAAAAGACAGTGCAGTGCCTTTCCCTATGCTCGGCATGCACGGAGGGGCCCTGAAGGGCTACGGGAGTGGACGTCGCTTAGCAGACCCAGGTGCGCCTGGGGGTACTCAGTGTTCCTGCCGGCAACAGGGTGCCCACGCTAGCCTCCTAGGTGCCCAGAAAACTGTGCTGCCGTTAACGGTACGCAGAACACAGGCCACCGGCTCATGGAAGCCGCTGCACGCCTCCGCCTCTGCACGGCAAATCAGGGCCTTACTTCCAGGCATGTGTTTCCGCCGGGTGTGCCGTCAGCGACGGCGCATGGCAAGATGCTGACTTTCTCCTCGAGCAGAGTGACTCCAGGTACGAGAGGGCCTCGAAGCATTCAAAGCAGGGTGTTGTCACATGGCAGCTCACACAAGGGCCATGACAAAGTCTTCCTGGGCCCTTCGGACTCAGCAGCAATGCTGGCCTGAGGCCGTTCGAGGTCTCTGGAAATGTAGCTCTCCTCGAGGAACGTACAGTGTGTCGCCCGTCTCTAGGCACGCACAGAGGGCCTCCAAGGGATCAACAAATGGGACTCGAAGTTTCGCAGCCGGCCCACAGGGGTCTGGAGGTACTCAGTGAACTTGGAGGGGAAATGATGCATACCCGAGAGGACTAGGAGTCCTCGGAAGTGTACTTCCTTTCAAAGAAAGCGTATAAGCGACTAAGAACTCACGGAAAGAGCCGTATGCCTCCGTATCTACATGGCTACTAAGGGCTTAAACTGGAGGCAAGTTCACACGTTGAGTTTCCTTCCAGTGCTAGAGCTTGGCAGGCTGACCACACCGCAGTCACGGAAGCACCTGGTTTGGAGGGCAAATTCATTCTCTCCCCGGAAGCATTCTTACAGTGTTTACAGGCCTATCAAGTGCAGGGAATGTCAGGCAGCTTCAAGGCAGCGTGAATGCAGCCTTCAAAATGGGAAAGCAAGGCTAGTTCCAGCAGGCCCCCGTTTCCATGGGCACACTCAGCATACCCCACTGTGGTTTCTAACAAGCCCAAAGAGACACAGGTTACCCTGCGTTTCCTTCCCTGAATCAGCTTCTCGAAGTAGGGTGTCCCGCTTCAAGCGAACTGCCTCAACCAAGGAACGCCGTAGCTGCTCCCCTGGGCCTGTGGCTATTCAGAAGCCTGCAGTGCCACAGGAAGAACAGGACTTAAACTGCAGTCAGAACGCAAGCCGACTTCCTCGAGGAGGCACGGTGATTTCAGGCAGGAGGTCCTAGGTGGAATGCGAAGCCGAGGGCTACTCTGAGTGCTGCTCAGACTAAGGCGACGCCTAAGACTTCTACGCCGTGCGGGACGTGCCAGAACGGCGTTCGTGAACGTGCCCGCGTGCTGAGGAAATTCGGATGCTCCAAAAGACAGTGCAGTGCCTTTCCCTATGCTCGGCATGCACGGAGGGGCCCTGAAGGGCTACGGGAGTGGACGTCGCTTAGCAGACCCAGGTGCGCCTGGGGGTACTCAGTGTTCCTGCCGGCAACAGGGTGCCCACGCTAGCCTCCTAGGTGCCCAGAAAACTGTGCTGCCGTTAACGGTACGCAGAACACAGGCCACCGGCTCATGGAAGCCGCTGCACGCCTCCGCCTCTGCACGGCAAATCAGGGCCTTACTTCCAGGCATGTGTTTCCGCCGGGTGTGCCGTCAGCGACGGCGCATGGCAAGATGCTGACTTTCTCCTCGAGCAGAGTGACTCCAGGTACGAGAGGGCCTCGAAGCATTCAAAGCAGGGTGTTGTCACATGGCAGCTCACACAAGGGCCATGACAAAGTCTTCCTGGGCCCTTCGGACTCAGCAGCAATGCTGGCCTGAGGCCGTTCGAGGTCTCTGGAAATGTAGCTCTCCTCGAGGAACGTACAGTGTGTCGCCCGTCTCTAGGCACGCACAGAGGGCCTCCAAGGGATCAACAAATGGGACTCGAAGTTTCGCAGCCGGCCCACAGGGGTCTGGAGGTACTCAGTGAACTTGGAGGGGAAATGATGCATACCCGAGAGGACTAGGAGTCCTCGGAAGTGTACTTCCTTTCAAAGAAAGCGTATAAGCGACTAAGAACTCACGGAAAGAGCCGTATGCCTCCGTATCTACATGGCTACTAAGGGCTTAAACTGGAGGCAAGTTCACACGTTGAGTTTCCTTCCAGTGCTAGAGCTTGGCAGGCTGACCACACCGCAGTCACGGAAGCACCTGGTTTGGAGGGCAAATTCATTCTCTCCCCGGAAGCATTCTTACAGTGTTTACAGGCCTATCAAGTGCAGGGAATGTCAGGCAGCTTCAAGGCAGCGTGAATGCAGCCTTCAAAATGGGAAAGCAAGGCTAGTTCCAGCAGGCCCCCGTTTCCATGGGCACACTCAGCATACCCCACTGTGGTTTCTAACAAGCCCAAAGAGACACAGGTTACCCTGCGTTTCCTTCCCTGAATCAGCTTCTCGAAGTAGGGTGTCCCGCTTCAAGCGAACTGCCTCAACCAAGGAACGCCGTAGCTGCTCCCCTGGGCCTGTGGCTATTCAGAAGCCTGCAGTGCCACAGGAAGAACAGGACTTAAACTGCAGTCAGAACGCAAGCCGACTTCCTCGAGGAGGCACGGTGATTTCAGGCAGGAGGTCCTAGGTGGAATGCGAAGCCGAGGGCTACTCTGAGTGCTGCTCAGACTAAGGCGACGCCTAAGACTTCTACGCCGTGCGGGACGTGCCAGAACGGCGTTCGTGAACGTGCCCGCGTGCTGAGGAAATTCGGATGCTCCAAAAGACAGTGCAGTGCCTTTCCCTATGCTCGGCATGCACGGAGGGGCCCTGAAGGGCTACGGGAGTGGACGTCGCTTAGCAGACCCAGGTGCGCCTGGGGGTACTCAGTGTTCCTGCCGGCAACAGGGTGCCCACGCTAGCCTCCTAGGTGCCCAGAAAACTGTGCTGCCGTTAACGGTACGCAGAACACAGGCCACCGGCTCATGGAAGCCGCTGCACGCCTCCGCCTCTGCACGGCAAATCAGGGCCTTACTTCTAGGCATGTGTTTCCGCCGGGTGTGCCGTCAGCGACGGCGCATGGCAAGATGCTGACTTTCTCCTCGAGCAGAGTGACTCCAGGTACGAGAGGGCCTCGAAGCATTCAAAGCAGGGTGTTGTCACATGGCAGCTCACACAAGGGCCATGACAAAGTCTTCCTGGGCCCTTCGGACTCAGCAGCAATGCTGGCCTGAGGCCGTTCGAGGTCTCTGGAAATGTAGCTCTCCTCGAGGAACGTACAGTGTGTCGCCCGTCTCTAGGCACGCACAGAGGGCCTCCAAGGGATCAACAAATGGGACTCGAAGTTTCGCAGCCGGCCCACAGGGGTCTGGAGGTACTCAGTGAACTTGGAGGGGAAATGATGCATACCCGAGAGGACTAGGAGTCCTCGGAAGTGTACTTCCTTTCAAAGAAAGCGTATAAGCGACTAAGAACTCACGGAAAGAGCCGTATGCCTCCGTATCTACATGGCTACTAAGGGCTTAAACTGGAGGCAAGTTCACACGTTGAGTTTCCTTCCAGTGCTAGAGCTTGGCAGGCTGACCACACCGCAGTCACGGAAGCACCTGGTTTGGAGGGCAAATTCATTCTCTCCCCGGAAGCATTCTTACAGTGTTTACAGGCCTATCAAGTGCAGGGAATGTCAGGCAGCTTCAAGGCAGCGTGAATGCAGCCTTCAAAATGGGAAAGCAAGGCTAGTTCCAGCAGGCCCCCGTTTCCATGGGCACACTCAGCATACCCCACTGTGGTTTCTAACAAGCCCAAAGAGACACAGGTTACCCTGCGTTTCCTTCCCTGAATCAGCTTCTCGAAGTAGGGTGTCCCGCTTCAAGCGAACTGCCTCAACCAAGGAACGCCGTAGCTGCTCCCCTGGGCCTGTGGCTATTCAGAAGCCTGCAGTGCCACAGGAAGAACAGGACTTAAACTGCAGTCAGAACGCAAGCCGACTTCCTCGAGGAGGCACGGTGATTTCAGGCAGGAGGTCCTAGGTGGAATGCGAAGCCGAGGGCTACTCTGAGTGCTGCTCAGACTAAGGCGACGCCTAAGACTTCTACGCCGTGCGGGACGTGCCAGAACGGCGTTCGTGAACGTGCCCGCGTGCTGAGGAAATTCGGATGCTCCAAAAGACAGTGCAGTGCCTTTCCCTATGCTCGGCATGCACGGAGGGGCCCTGAAGGGCTACGGGAGTGGACGTCGCTTAGCAGACCCAGGTGCGCCTGGGGGTACTCAGTGTTCCTGCCGGCAACAGGGTGCCCACGCTAGCCTCCTAGGTGCCCAGAAAACTGTGCTGCCGTTAACGGTACGCAGAACACAGGCCACCGGCTCATGGAAGCCGCTGCACGCCTCCGCCTCTGCACGGCAAATCAGGGCCTTACTTCCAGGCATGTGTTTCCGCCGGGTGTGCCGTCAGCGACGGCGCATGGCAAGATGCTGACTTTCTCCTCGAGCAGAGTGACTCCAGGTACGAGAGGGCCTCGAAGCATTCAAAGCAGGGTGTTGTCACATGGCAGCTCACACAAGGGCCATGACAAAGTCTTCCTGGGCCCTTCGGACTCAGCAGCAATGCTGGCCTGAGGCCGTTCGAGGTCTCTGGAAATGTAGCTCTCCTCGAGGAACGTACAGTGTGTCGCCCGTCTCTAGGCACGCACAGAGGGCCTCCAAGGGATCAACAAATGGGACTCGAAGTTTCGCAGCCGGCCCACAGGGGTCTGGAGGTACTCAGTGAACTTGGAGGGGAAATGATGCATACCCGAGAGGACTAGGAGTCCTCGGAAGTGTACTTCCTTTCAAAGAAAGCGTATAAGCGACTAAGAACTCACGGAAAGAGCCGTATGCCTCCGTATCTACATGGCTACTAAGGGCTTAAACTGGAGGCAAGTTCACACGTTGAGTTTCCTTCCAGTGCTAGAGCTTGGCAGGCTGACCACACCGCAGTCACGGAAGCACCTGGTTTGGAGGGCAAATTCATTCTCTCCCCGGAAGCATTCTTACAGTGTTTACAGGCCTATCAAGTGCAGGGAATGTCAGGCAGCTTCAAGGCAGCGTGAATGCAGCCTTCAAAATGGGAAAGCAAGGCTAGTTCCAGCAGGCCCCCGTTTCCATGGGCACACTCAGCATACCCCACTGTGGTTTCTAACAAGCCCAAAGAGACACAGGTTACCCTGCGTTTCCTTCCCTGAATCAGCTTCTCGAAGTAGGGTGTCCCGCTTCAAGCGAACTGCCTCAACCAAGGAACGCCGTAGCTGCTCCCCTGGGCCTGTGGCTATTCAGAAGCCTGCAGTGCCACAGGAAGAACAGGACTTAAACTGCAGTCAGAACGCAAGCCGACTTCCTCGAGGAGGCACGGTGATTTCAGGCAGGAGGTCCTAGGTGGAATGCGAAGCCGAGGGCTACTCTGAGTGCTGCTCAGACTAAGGCGACGCCTAAGACTTCTACGCCGTGCGGGACGTGCCAGAACGGCGTTCGTGAACGTGCCCGCGTGCTGAGGAAATTCGGATGCTCCAAAAGACAGTGCAGTGCCTTTCCCTATGCTCGGCATGCACGGAGGGGCCCTGAAGGGCTACGGGAGTGGACGTCGCTTAGCAGACCCAGGTGCGCCTGGGGGTACTCAGTGTTCCTGCCGGCAACAGGGTGCCCACGCTAGCCTCCTAGGTGCCCAGAAAACTGTGCTGCCGTTAACGGTACGCAGAACACAGGCCACCGGCTCATGGAAGCCGCTGCACGCCTCCGCCTCTGCACGGCAAATCAGGGCCTTACTTCCAGGCATGTGTTTCCGCCGGGTGTGCCGTCAGCGACGGCGCATGGCAAGATGCTGACTTTCTCCTCGAGCAGAGTGACTCCAGGTACGAGAGGGCCTCGAAGCATTCAAAGCAGGGTGTTGTCACATGGCAGCTCACACAAGGGCCATGACAAAGTCTTCCTGGGCCCTTCGGACTCAGCAGCAATGCTGGCCTGAGGCCGTTCGAGGTCTCTGGAAATGTAGCTCTCCTCGAGGAACGTACAGTGTGTCGCCCGTCTCTAGGCACGCACAGAGGGCCTCCAAGGGATCAACAAATGGGACTCGAAGTTTCGCAGCCGGCCCACAGGGGTCTGGAGGTACTCAGTGAACTTGGAGGGGAAATGATGCATACCCGAGAGGACTAGGAGTCCTCGGAAGTGTACTTCCTTTCAAAGAAAGCGTATAAGCGACTAAGAACTCACGGAAAGAGCCGTATGCCTCCGTATCTACATGGCTACTAAGGGCTTAAACTGGAGGCAAGTTCACACGTTGAGTTTCCTTCCAGTGCTAGAGCTTGGCAGGCTGACCACACCGCAGTCACGGAAGCACCTGGTTTGGAGGGCAAATTCATTCTCTCCCCGGAAGCATTCTTACAGTGTTTACAGGCCTATCAAGTGCAGGGAATGTCAGGCAGCTTCAAGGCAGCGTGAATGCAGCCTTCAAAATGGGAAAGCAAGGCTAGTTCCAGCAGGCCCCCGTTTCCATGGGCACACTCAGCATACCCCACTGTGGTTTCTAACAAGCCCAAAGAGACACAGGTTACCCTGCGTTTCCTTCCCTGAATCAGCTTCTCGAAGTAGGGTGTCCCGCTTCAAGCGAACTGCCTCAACCAAGGAACGCCGTAGCTGCTCCCCTGGGCCTGTGGCTATTCAGAAGCCTGCAGTGCCACAGGAAGAACAGGACTTAAACTGCAGTCAGAACGCAAGCCGACTTCCTCGAGGAGGCACGGTGATTTCAGGCAGGAGGTCCTAGGTGGAATGCGAAGCCGAGGGCTACTCTGAGTGCTGCTCAGACTAAGGCGACGCCTAAGACTTCTACGCCGTGCGGGACGTGCCAGAACGGCGTTCGTGAACGTGCCCGCGTGCTGAGGAAATTCGGATGCTCCAAAAGACAGTGCAGTGCCTTTCCCTATGCTCGGCATGCACGGAGGGGCCCTGAAGGGCTACGGGAGTGGACGTCGCTTAGCAGACCCAGGTGCGCCTGGGGGTACTCAGTGTTCCTGCCGGCAACAGGGTGCCCACGCTAGCCTCCTAGGTGCCCAGAAAACTGTGCTGCCGTTAACGGTACGCAGAACACAGGCCACCGGCTCATGGAAGCCGCTGCACGCCTCCGCCTCTGCACGGCAAATCAGGGCCTTACTTCCAGGCATGTGTTTCCGCCGGGTGTGCCGTCAGCGACGGCGCATGGCAAGATGCTGACTTTCTCCTCGAGCAGAGTGACTCCAGGTACGAGAGGGCCTCGAAGCATTCAAAGCAGGGTGTTGTCACATGGCAGCTCACACAAGGGCCATGACAAAGTCTTCCTGGGCCCTTCGGACTCAGCAGCAATGCTGGCCTGAGGCCGTTCGAGGTCTCTGGAAATGTAGCTCTCCTCGAGGAACGTACAGTGTGTCGCCCGTCTCTAGGCACGCACAGAGGGCCTCCAAGGGATCAACAAATGGGACTCGAAGTTTCGCAGCCGGCCCACAGGGGTCTGGAGGTACTCAGTGAACTTGGAGGGGAAATGATGCATACCCGAGAGGACTAGGAGTCCTCGGAAGTGTACTTCCTTTCAAAGAAAGCGTATAAGCGACTAAGAACTCACGGAAAGAGCCGTATGCCTCCGTATCTACATGGCTACTAAGGGCTTAAACTGGAGGCAAGTTCACACGTTGAGTTTCCTTCCAGTGCTAGAGCTTGGCAGGCTGACCACACCGCAGTCACGGAAGCACCTGGTTTGGAGGGCAAATTCATTCTCTCCCCGGAAGCATTCTTACAGTGTTTACAGGCCTATCAAGTGCAGGGAATGTCAGGCAGCTTCAAGGCAGCGTGAATGCAGCCTTCAAAATGGGAAAGCAAGGCTAGTTCCAGCAGGCCCCCGTTTCCATGGGCACACTCAGCATACCCCACTGTGGTTTCTAACAAGCCCAAAGAGACACAGGTTACCCTGCGTTTCCTTCCCTGAATCAGCTTCTCGAAGTAGGGTGTCCCGCTTCAAGCGAACTGCCTCAACCAAGGAACGCCGTAGCTGCTCCCCTGGGCCTGTGGCTATTCAGAAGCCTGCAGTGCCACAGGAAGAACAGGACTTAAACTGCAGTCAGAACGCAAGCCGACTTCCTCGAGGAGGCACGGTGATTTCAGGCAGGAGGTCCTAGGTGGAATGCGAAGCCGAGGGCTACTCTGAGTGCTGCTCAGACTAAGGCGACGCCTAAGACTTCTACGCCGTGCGGGACGTGCCAGAACGGCGTTCGTGAACGTGCCCGAGTGCTGAGGAAATTCGGATGCTCCAAAAGACAGTGCAGTGCCTTTCCCTATGCTCGGCATGCACGGAGGGGCCCTGAAGGGCTACGGGAGTGGACGTCGCTTAGCAGACCCAGGTGCGCCTGGGGGTACTCAGTGTTCCTGCCGGCAACAGGGTGCCCACGCTAGCCTCCTAGGTGCCCAGAAAACTGTGCTGCCGTTAACGGTACGCAGAACACAGGCCACCGGCTCATGGAAGCCGCTGCACGCCTCCGCCTCTGCACGGCAAATCAGGGCCTTACTTCCAGGCATGTGTTTCCGCCGGGTGTGCCGTCAGCGACGGCGCATGGCAAGATGCTGACTTTCTCCTCGAGCAGAGTGACTCCAGGTACGAGAGGGCCTCGAAGCATTCAAAGCAGGGTGTTGTCACATGGCAGCTCACACAAGGGCCATGACAAAGTCTTCCTGGGCCCTTCGGACTCAGCAGCAATGCTGGCCTGAGGCCGTTCGAGGTCTCTGGAAATGTAGCTCTCCTCGAGGAACGTACAGTGTGTCGCCCGTCTCTAGGCACGCACAGAGGGCCTCCAAGGGATCAACAAATGGGACTCGAAGTTTCGCAGCCGGCCCACAGGGGTCTGGAGGTACTCAGTGAACTTGGAGGGGAAATGATGCATACCCGAGAGGACTAGGAGTCCTCGGAAGTGTACTTCCTTTCAAAGAAAGCGTATAAGCGACTAAGAACTCACGGAAAGAGCCGTATGCCTCCGTATCTACATGGCTACTAAGGGCTTAAACTGGAGGCAAGTTCACACGTTGAGTTTCCTTCCAGTGCTAGAGCTTGGCAGGCTGACCACACCGCAGTCACGGAAGCACCTGGTTTGGAGGGCAAATTCATTCTCTCCCCGGAAGCATTCTTACAGTGTTTACAGGCCTATCAAGTGCAGGGAATGTCAGGCAGCTTCAAGGCAGCGTGAATGCAGCCTTCAAAATGGGAAAGCAAGGCTAGTTCCAGCAGGCCCCCGTTTCCATGGGCACACTCAGCATACCCCACTGTGGTTTCTAACAAGCCCAAAGAGACACAGGTTACCCTGCGTTTCCTTCCCTGAATCAGCTTCTCGAAGTAGGGTGTCCCGCTTCAAGCGAACTGCCTCAACCAAGGAACGCCGTAGCTGCTCCCCTGGGCCTGTGGCTATTCAGAAGCCTGCAGTGCCACAGGAAGAACAGGACTTAAACTGCAGTCAGAACGCAAGCCGACTTCCTCGAGGAGGCACGGTGATTTCAGGCAGGAGGTCCTAGGTGGAATGCGAAGCCGAGGGCTACTCTGAGTGCTGCTCAGACTAAGGCGACGCCTAAGACTTCTACGCCGTGCGGGACGTGCCAGAACGGCGTTCGTGAACGTGCCCGCGTGCTGAGGAAATTCGGATGCTCCAAAAGACAGTGCAGTGCCTTTCCCTATGCTCGGCATGCACGGAGGGGCCCTGAAGGGCTACGGGAGTGGACGTCGCTTAGCAGACCCAGGTGCGCCTGGGGGTACTCAGTGTTCCTGCCGGCAACAGGGTGCCCACGCTAGCCTCCTAGGTGCCCAGAAAACTGTGCTGCCGTTAACGGTACGCAGAACACAGGCCACCGGCTCATGGAAGCCGCTGCACGCCTCCGCCTCTGCACGGCAAATCAGGGCCTTACTTCCAGGCATGTGTTTCCGCCGGGTGTGCCGTCAGCGACGGCGCATGGCAAGATGCTGACTTTCTCCTCGAGCAGAGTGACTCCAGGTACGAGAGGGCCTCGAAGCATTCAAAGCAGGGTGTTGTCACATGGCAGCTCACACAAGGGCCATGACAAAGTCTTCCTGGGCCCTTCGGACTCAGCAGCAATGCTGGCCTGAGGCCGTTCGAGGTCTCTGGAAATGTAGCTCTCCTCGAGGAACGTACAGTGTGTCGCCCGTCTCTAGGCACGCACAGAGGGCCTCCAAGGGATCAACAAATGGGACTCGAAGTTTCGCAGCCGGCCCACAGGGGTCTGGAGGTACTCAGTGAACTTGGAGGGGAAATGATGCATACCCGAGAGGACTAGGAGTCCTCGGAAGTGTACTTCCTTTCAAAGAAAGCGTATAAGCGACTAAGAACTCACGGAAAGAGCCGTATGCCTCCGTATCTACATGGCTACTAAGGGCTTAAACTGGAGGCAAGTTCACACGTTGAGTTTCCTTCCAGTGCTAGAGCTTGGCAGGCTGACCACACCGCAGTCACGGAAGCACCTGGTTTGGAGGGCAAATTCATTCTCTCCCCGGAAGCATTCTTACAGTGTTTACAGGCCTATCAAGTGCAGGGAATGTCAGGCAGCTTCAAGGCAGCGTGAATGCAGCCTTCAAAATGGGAAAGCAAGGCTAGTTCCAGCAGGCCCCCGTTTCCATGGGCACACTCAGCATACCCCACTGTGGTTTCTAACAAGCCCAAAGAGACACAGGTTACCCTGCGTTTCCTTCCCTGAATCAGCTTCTCGAAGTAGGGTGTCCCGCTTCAAGCGAACTGCCTCAACCAAGGAACGCCGTAGCTGCTCCCCTGGGCCTGTGGCTATTCAGAAGCCTGCAGTGCCACAGGAAGAACAGGACTTAAACTGCAGTCAGAACGCAAGCCGACTTCCTCGAGGAGGCACGGTGATTTCAGGCAGGAGGTCCTAGGTGGAATGCGAAGCCGAGGGCTACTCTGAGTGCTGCTCAGACTAAGGCGACGCCTAAGACTTCTACGCCGTGCGGGACGTGCCAGAACGGCGTTCGTGAACGTGCCCGCGTGCTGAGGAAATTCGGATGCTCCAAAAGACAGTGCAGTGCCTTTCCCTATGCTCGGCATGCACGGAGGGGCCCTGAAGGGCTACGGGAGTGGACGTCGCTTAGCAGACCCAGGTGCGCCTGGGGGTACTCAGTGTTCCTGCCGGCAACAGGGTGCCCACGCTAGCCTCCTAGGTGCCCAGAAAACTGTGCTGCCGTTAACGGTACGCAGAACACAGGCCACCGGCTCATGGAAGCCGCTGCACGCCTCCGCCTCTGCACGGCAAATCAGGGCCTTACTTCCAGGCATGTGTTTCCGCCGGGTGTGCCGTCAGCGACGGCGCATGGCAAGATGCTGACTTTCTCCTCGAGCAGAGTGACTCCAGGTACGAGAGGGCCTCGAAGCATTCAAAGCAGGGTGTTGTCACATGGCAGCTCACACAAGGGCCATGACAAAGTCTTCCTGGGCCCTTCGGACTCAGCAGCAATGCTGGCCTGAGGCCGTTCGAGGTCTCTGGAAATGTAGCTCTCCTCGAGGAACGTACAGTGTGTCGCCCGTCTCTAGGCACGCACAGAGGGCCTCCAAGGGATCAACAAATGGGACTCGAAGTTTCGCAGCCGGCCCACAGGGGTCTGGAGGTACTCAGTGAACTTGGAGGGGAAATGATGCATACCCGAGAGGACTAGGAGTCCTCGGAAGTGTACTTCCTTTCAAAGAAAGCGTATAAGCGACTAAGAACTCACGGAAAGAGCCGTATGCCTCCGTATCTACATGGCTACTAAGGGCTTAAACTGGAGGCAAGTTCACACGTTGAGTTTCCTTCCAGTGCTAGAGCTTGGCAGGCTGACCACACCGCAGTCACGGAAGCACCTGGTTTGGAGGGCAAATTCATTCTCTCCCCGGAAGCATTCTTACAGTGTTTACAGGCCTATCAAGTGCAGGGAATGTCAGGCAGCTTCAAGGCAGCGTGAATGCAGCCTTCAAAATGGGAAAGCAAGGCTAGTTCCAGCAGGCCCCCGTTTCCATGGGCACACTCAGCATACCCCACTGTGGTTTCTAACAAGCCCAAAGAGACACAGGTTACCCTGCGTTTCCTTCCCTGAATCAGCTTCTCGAAGTAGGGTGTCCCGCTTCAAGCGAACTGCCTCAACCAAGGAACGCCGTAGCTGCTCCCCTGGGCCTGTGGCTATTCAGAAGCCTGCAGTGCCACAGGAAGAACAGGACTTAAACTGCAGTCAGAACGCAAGCCGACTTCCTCGAGGAGGCACGGTGATTTCAGGCAGGAGGTCCTAGGTGGAATGCGAAGCCGAGGGCTACTCTGAGTGCTGCTCAGACTAAGGCGACGCCTAAGACTTCTACGCCGTGCGGGACGTGCCAGAACGGCGTTCGTGAACGTGCCCGCGTGCTGAGGAAATTCGGATGCTCCAAAAGACAGTGCAGTGCCTTTCCCTATGCTCGGCATGCACGGAGGGGCCCTGAAGGGCTACGGGAGTGGACGTCGCTTAGCAGACCCAGGTGCGCCTGGGGGTACTCAGTGTTCCTGCCGGCAACAGGGTGCCCACGCTAGCCTCCTAGGTGCCCAGAAAACTGTGCTGCCGTTAACGGTACGCAGAACACAGGCCACCGGCTCATGGAAGCCGCTGCACGCCTCCGCCTCTGCACGGCAAATCAGGGCCTTACTTCCAGGCATGTGTTTCCGCCGGGTGTGCCGTCAGCGACGGCGCATGGCAAGATGCTGACTTTCTCCTCGAGCAGAGTGACTCCAGGTACGAGAGGGCCTCGAAGCATTCAAAGCAGGGTGTTGTCACATGGCAGCTCACACAAGGGCCATGACAAAGTCTTCCTGGGCCCTTCGGACTCAGCAGCAATGCTGGCCTGAGGCCGTTCGAGGTCTCTGGAAATGTAGCTCTCCTCGAGGAACGTACAGTGTGTCGCCCGTCTCTAGGCACGCACAGAGGGCCTCCAAGGGATCAACAAATGGGACTCGAAGTTTCGCAGCCGGCCCACAGGGGTCTGGAGGTACTCAGTGAACTTGGAGGGGAAATGATGCATACCCGAGAGGACTAGGAGTCCTCGGAAGTGTACTTCCTTTCAAAGAAAGCGTATAAGCGACTAAGAACTCACGGAAAGAGCCGTATGCCTCCGTATCTACATGGCTACTAAGGGCTTAAACTGGAGGCAAGTTCACACGTTGAGTTTCCTTCCAGTGCTAGAGCTTGGCAGGCTGACCACACCGCAGTCACGGAAGCACCTGGTTTGGAGGGCAAATTCATTCTCTCCCCGGAAGCATTCTTACAGTGTTTACAGGCCTATCAAGTGCAGGGAATGTCAGGCAGCTTCAAGGCAGCGTGAATGCAGCCTTCAAAATGGGAAAGCAAGGCTAGTTCCAGCAGGCCCCCGTTTCCATGGGCACACTCAGCATACCCCACTGTGGTTTCTAACAAGCCCAAAGAGACACAGGTTACCCTGCGTTTCCTTCCCTGAATCAGCTTCTCGAAGTAGGGTGTCCCGCTTCAAGCGAACTGCCTCAACCAAGGAACGCCGTAGCTGCTCCCCTGGGCCTGTGGCTATTCAGAAGCCTGCAGTGCCACAGGAAGAACAGGACTTAAACTGCAGTCAGAACGCAAGCCGACTTCCTCGAGGAGGCACGGTGATTTCAGGCAGGAGGTCCTAGGTGGAATGCGAAGCCGAGGGCTACTCTGAGTGCTGCTCAGACTAAGGCGACGCCTAAGACTTCTACGCCGTGCGGGACGTGCCAGAACGGCGTTCGTGAACGTGCCCGCGTGCTGAGGAAATTCGGATGCTCCAAAAGACAGTGCAGTGCCTTTCCCTATGCTCGGCATGCACGGAGGGGCCCTGAAGGGCTACGGGAGTGGACGTCGCTTAGCAGACCAGGTGCGCCTGGGGGTACTCAGTGTTCCTGCCGGCAACAGGGTGCCCACGCTAGCCTCCTAGGTGCCCAGAAAACTGTGCTGCCGTTAACGGTACGCAGAACACAGGCCACCGGCTCATGGAAGCCGCTGCACGCCTCCGCCTCTGCACGGCAAATCAGGGCCTTACTTCCAGGCATGTGTTTCCGCCGGGTGTGCCGTCAGCGACGGCGCATGGCAAGATGCTGACTTTCTCCTCGAGCAGAGTGACTCCAGGTACGAGAGGGCCTCGAAGCATTCAAAGCAGGGTGTTGTCACATGGCAGCTCACACAAGGGCCATGACAAAGTCTTCCTGGGCCCTTCGGACTCAGCAGCAATGCTGGCCTGAGGCCGTTCGAGGTCTCTGGAAATGTAGCTCTCCTCGAGGAACGTACAGTGTGTCGCCCGTCTCTAGGCACGCACAGAGGGCCTCCAAGGGATCAACAAATGGGACTCGAAGTTTCGCAGCCGGCCCACAGGGGTCTGGAGGTACTCAGTGAACTTGGAGGGGAAATGATGCATACCGAGAGGACTAGGAGTCCTCGGAAGTGTACTTCCTTTCAAAGAAAGCGTATAAGCGACTAAGAACTCACGGAAAGAGCCGTATGCCTCCGTATCTACATGGCTACTAAGGGCTTAAACTGGAGGCAAGTTCACACGTTGAGTTTCCTTCCAGTGCTAGAGCTTGGCAGGCTGACCACACCGCAGTCACGGAAGCACCTGGTTTGGAGGGCAAATTCATTCTCTCCCCGGAAGCATTCTTACAGTGTTTACAGGCCTATCAAGTGCAGGGAATGTCAGGCAGCTTCAAGGCAGCGTGAATGCAGCCTTCAAAATGGGAAAGCAAGGCTAGTTCCAGCAGGCCCCCGTTTCCATGGGCCACACTCAGCATACCCCACTGTGGTTTCTAACAAGCCCAAAGAGACACAGGTACCCTGCGTTTCTTCCCTGAATCAGCTTCTCGAAGTAGGGTGTCCCGCTTCAAGCGAACTGCCTCAACCAAGGAACGCCGTAGCTGCTCCCCTGGGCCTGTGGCTATTCAGAAGCCTGCAGTGCCACAGGAAGAACAGGACTTAAACTGCAGTCAGAACGCAAGCCGACTTCCTCGAGGAGGCACGGTGATTTCAGGCAGGAGGTCCTAGGTGGAATGCGAAGCCGAGGGCTACTCTGAGTGCTGCTCAGACTAAGGCGACGCCTAAGACTTCTACGCCGTGCGGGACGTGCCAGAACGGCGTTCGTGAACGTGCCCGCGTGCTGAGGAAATTCGGATGCTCCAAAAGACAGTGCAGTGCCTTTCCCTATGCTCGGCATGCACGGAGGGGCCCTGAAGGGCTACGGGAGTGGACGTCGCTTAGCAGACCCAGGTGCGCCTGGGGTACTCAGTGTTCCTGCCGGCAACAGGGTGCCCACGCTAGCCTCCTAGGTGCCCAGAAAACTGTGCTGCCGTTAACGGTACGCAGAACACAGGCCACCGGCTCATGGAAGCCGCTGCACGCCTCCGCCTCTGCACGGCAAATCAGGGCCTTACTTCCAGGCATGTGTTTCCGCCGGGTGTGCCGTCAGCGACGGCGCATGGCAAGATGCTGACTTTCTCCTCGAGCAGAGTGACTCCAGGTACGAGAGGGCCTCGAAGCATTCAAAGCAGGGTGTTGTCACATGGCAGCTCACACAAGGGCCATGACAAAGTCTTCCTGGGCCCTTCGGACTCAGCAGCAATGCTGGCCTGAGGCCGTTCGAGGTCTCTGGAAATGTAGCTCTCCTCGAGGAACGTACAGTGTGTCGCCCGTCTCTAGGCACGCACAGAGGGCCTCCAAGGGATCAACAAATGGGACTCGAAGTTTCGCAGCCGGCCCACAGGGGTCTGGAGGTACTCAGTGAACTTGGAGGGGAAATGATGCATACCCGAGAGGACTAGGAGTCCTCGGAAGTGTACTTCCTTTCAAAGAAAGCGTATAAGCGACTAAGAACTCACGGAAAGAGCCGTATGCCTCCGTATCTACATGGCTACTAAGGGCTTAAACTGGAGGCAAGTTCACACGTTGAGTTTCCTTCCAGTGCTAGAGCTTGGCAGGCTGACCACACCGCAGTCACGGAAGCACCTGGTTTGGAGGGCAAATTCATTCTCTCCCCGGAAGCATTCTTACAGTGTTTACAGGCCTATCAAGTGCAGGGAATGTCAGGCAGCTTCAAGGCAGCGTGAATGCAGCCTTCAAAATGGGAAAGCAAGGCTAGTTCCAGCAGGCCCCCGTTTCCATGGGCACACTCAGCATACCCCACTGTGGTTTCTAACAAGCCCAAAGAGACACAGGTTACCCTGCGTTTCCTTCCCTGAATCAGCTCTCGAAGTAGGGTGTCCCGCTTCAAGCGAACTGCCTCAACCAAGGAACGCCGTAGCTGCTCCCCTGGGCCTGTGGCTATTCAGAAGCCTGCAGTGCCACAGGAAGAACAGGACTTAAACTGCAGTCAGAACGCAAGCCGACTTCCTCGAGGAGGCACGGTGATTTCAGGCAGGAGGTCCTAGGTGGAATGCGAAGCCGAGGGCTACTCTGAGTGCTGCTCAGACTAAGGCGACGCCTAAGACTTCTACGCCGTGCGGGACGTGCCAGAACGGCGTTCGTGAACGTGCCCGCGTGCTGAGGAAATTCGGATGCTCCAAAAGACAGTGCAGTGCCTTTCCCTATGCTCGGCATGCACGGAGGGGCCCTGAAGGGCTACGGGAAGTGGACGTCGCTTAGCAGACCCAGGTGCGCCTGGGGGTACTCAGTGTTCCTGCCGGCAACAGGGTGCCCACGCTAGCCTCCTAGGTGCCCAGAAAACTGTGCTGCCGTTAACGGTACGCAGAACACAGGCCACCGGCTCATGGAAGCCGCTGCACGCCTCCGCCTCTGCACGGCAAATCAGGGCCTTACTTCCAGGCATGTGTTTCCGCCGGGTGTGCCGTCAGCGACGGCGCATGGCAAGATGCTGACTTTCTCCTCGAGCAGAGTGACTCCAGGTACGAGAGGGCCTCGAAGCATTCAAAGCAGGGTGTTGTCACATGGCAGCTCACACAAGGGCCATGACAAAGTCTTCCTGGGCCCTTCGGACTCAGCAGCAATGCTGGCCTGAGGCCGTTCGAGGTCTCTGGAAATGTAGCTCTCCTCGAGGAACGTACAGTGTGTCGCCCGTCTCTAGGCACGCACAGAGGGCTCCAAGGGATCAACAAATGGGACTCGAAGTTTCGCAGCCGGCCCACAGGGGTCTGGAGGTACTCAGTGAACTTGGAGGGGAAATGATGCATACCCGAGAGGACTAGGAGTCCTCGGAAGTGTACTTCCTTTCAAAGAAAGCGTATAAGCGACTAAGAACTCACGGAAAGAGCCGTATGCCTCCGTATCTACATGGCTACTAAGGGCTTAAACTGGAGGCAAGTTCACACGTTGAGTTTCCTTCCAGTGCTAGAGCTTGGCAGGCTGACCACACCGCAGTCACGGAAGCACCTGGTTTGGAGGGCAAATTCATTCTCTCCCCGGAAGCATTCTTACAGTGTTTACAGGCCTATCAAGTGCAGGGAATGTCAGGCAGCTTCAAGGCAGCGTGAATGCAGCCTTCAAAATGGGAAAGCAAGGCTAGTTCCAGCAGGGCCCCGTTTCCATGGGCACACTCAGCATACCCCACTGTGGTTTCTAACAAGCCCAAAGAGACACAGGTTACCCTGCGTTTCCTTCCCTGAATCAGCTTCTCGAAGTAGGGTGTCCCGCTTCAAGCGAACTGCCTCAACCAAGGAACGCCGTAGCTGCTCCCCTGGGCCTGTGGCTATTCAGAAGCCTGCAGTGCCACAGGAAGAACAGGACTTAAACTGCAGTCAGAACGCAAGCCGACTTCCTCGAGGAGGCACGGTGATTTCAGGCAGGAGGTCCTAGGTGGAATGCGAAGCCGAGGGCTACTCTGAGTGCTGCTCAGACTAAGGCGACGCCTAAGACTTCTACGCCGTGCGGGACGTGCCAGAACGGCGTTCGTGAACGTGCCCGAGTGCTGAGGAAATTCGGATGCTCCAAAAGACAGTGCAGTGCCTTTCCCTATGCTCGGCATGCACGGAGGGGCCCTGAAGGGCTACGGGAGTGGACGTCGCTTAGCAGACCCAGGTGCGCCTGGGGGTACTCAGTGTTCCTGCCGGCAACAGGGTGCCCACGCTAGCCTCCTAGGTGCCCAGAAAACTGTGCTGCCGTTAACGGTACGCAGAACACAGGCCACCGGCTCATGGAAGCCGCTGCACGCCTCCGCCTCTGCACGGCAAATCAGGGCCTTACTTCCAGGCATGTGTTTCCGCCGGGTGTGCCGTCAGCGACGGCGCATGGCAAGATGCTGACTTTCTCCTCGAGCAGAGTGACTCCAGGTACGAGAGGGCCTCGAAGCATTCAAAGCAGGGTGTTGTCACATGGCAGCTCACACAAGGGCCATGACAAAGTCTTCCTGGGCCCTTCGGACTCAGCAGCAATGCTGGCCTGAGGCCGTTCGAGGTCTCTGGAAATGTAGCTCTCCTCGAGGAACGTACAGTGTGTCGCCCGTCTCTAGGCACGCACAGAGGGCCTCCAAGGGATCAACAAATGGGACTCGAAGTTTCGCAGCCGGCCCACAGGGGTCTGGAGGTACTCAGTGAACTTGGAGGGAAATGATGCATACCCGAGAGGACTAGGAGTCCTCGGAAGTGTACTTCCTTCAAAGAAAGCGTATAAGCGACTAAGAACTCACGGAAAGAGCCGTATGCCTCCGTATCTACATGGCTACTAAGGGCTTAAACTGGAGGCAAGTTCACACGTTGAGTTTCCTTCCAGTGCTAGAGCTTGGCAGGCTGACACACCGCAGTCACGGAAGCACCTGGTTTGGAGGGCAAATTCATTCTCTCCCCGGAAGCATTCTTACAGTGTTTACAGGCCTATCAAGTGCAGGGAATGTCAGGCAGCTTCAAGGCAGCGTGAATGCAGCCTTCAAAATGGGAAAGCAAGGCTAGTTCCAGCAGGCCCCCGTTTCCATGGGCACACTCAGCATACCCCACTGTGGTTTCTAACAAGCCCAAAGAGACACAGGTTACCCTGCGTTTCTTCCCTGAATCAGCTTCTCGAAGTAGGGTGTCCCGCTTCAAGCGAACTGCCTCAACCAAGGAACGCCGTAAGCTGCTCCCCTGGGCCTGTGGCTATTCAGAAGCCTGCAGTGCCACAGGAAGAACAGGACTTAAACTGCAGTCAGAACGCAAGCCGACTTCCTCGAGGAGGCACGGTGATTTCAGGCAGGAGGTCCTAGGTGGAATGCGAAGCCGAGGGCTACTCTGAGTGCTGCTCAGACTAAGGCGACGCCTAAGACTTCTACGCCGTGCGGGACGTGCCAGAACGGCGTTCGTGAACGTGCCCGCGTGCTGAGGAAATTCGGATGCTCCAAAAGACAGTGCAGTGCCTTTCCCTATGCTCGGCATGCACGGAGGGGCCCTGAAGGGCTACGGGAGTGGACGTCGCTTAGCAGACCCAGGTGCGCCTGGGGGTACTCAGTGTTCCTGCCGGCAACAGGGTGCCCACGCTAGCCTCCTAGGTGCCCAGAAAACTGTGCTGCCGTTAACGGTACGCAGAACACAGGCCACCGGCTCATGGAAGCCGCTGCACGCCTCCGCCTCTGCACGGCAAATCAGGGCCTTACTTCCAGGCATGTGTTTCCGCCGGGTGTGCCGTCAGCGACGGCGCATGGCAAGATGCTGACTTTCTCCTCGAGCAGAGTGACTCCAGGTACGAGAGGGCCTCGAAGCATTCAAAGCAGGGTGTTGTCACATGGCAGCTCACACAAGGGCCATGACAAAGTCTTCTGGGCCCTTCGGACTCAGCAGCAATGCTGGCCTGAGGCCGTTCGAGGTCTCTGGAAATGTAGCTCTCCTCGAGGAACGTACAGTGTGTCGCCCGTCTCTAGGCACGCACAGAGGGCCTCCAAGGGATCAACAAATGGGACTCGAAGTTTCGCAGCCGGCCCACAGGGGTCTGGAGGTACTCAGTGAACTTGGAGGGGAAATGATGCATACCCGAGAGGACTAGGAGTCCTCGGAAGTGTACTTCCTTTCAAAGAAAGCGTATAAGCGACTAAGAACTCACGGAAAGAGCCGTATGCCTCCGTATCTACATGGCTACTAAGGGCTTAAACTGGAGGCAAGTTCACACGTTGAGTTTCCTTCCAGTGCTAGAGCTTGGCAGGCTGACCACACCGCAGTCACGGAAGCACCTGGTTTGGAGGGCAAATTCATTCTCTCCCCGGAAGCATTCTTACAGTGTTTACAGGCCTATCAAGTGCAGGGAATGTCAGGCAGCTTCAAGGCAGCGTGAATGCAGCCTTCAAAATGGGAAAGCAAGGCTAGTTCCAGCAGGCCCCCGTTTCCATGGGCACACTCAGCATACCCCACTGTGGTTTCTAACAAGCCCAAAGAGACACAGGTTACCCTGCGTTTCCTTCCCTGAATCAGCTTCTCGAAGTAGGGTGTCCCGCTTCAAGCGAACTGCCTCAACCAAGGAACGCCGTAGCTGCTCCCCTGGGCCTGTGGCTATTCAGAAGCCTGCAGTGCCACAGGAAGAACAGGACTTAAACTGCAGTCAGAACGCAAGCCGACTTCCTCGAGGAGGCACGGTGATTTCAGGCAGGAGGTCCTAGGTGGAATGCGAAGCCGAGGGCTACTCTGAGTGCTGCTCAGACTAAGGCGACGCCTAAGACTTCTACGCCGTGCGGACGTGCCAGAACGGCGTTCGTGAACGTGCCCGAGTGCTGAGGAAATTCGGATGCTCCAAAAGACAGTGCAGTGCCTTTCCCTATGCTCGGCATGCACGGAGGGGCCCTGAAGGGCTACGGGAGTGGACGTCGCTTAGCAGACCCAGGTGCGCCTGGGGGTACTCAGTGTTCCTGCCGGCAACAGGGTGCCCACGCTAGCCTCCTAGGTGCCCAGAAAACTGTGCTGCCGTTAACGGTACGCAGAACACAGGCCACCGGCTCATGGAAGCCGCTGCACGCCTCCGCCTCTGCACGGCAAATCAGGGCCTTACTTCCAGGCATGTGTTTCCGCCGGGTGTGCCGTCAGCGACGGCGCATGGCAAGATGCTGACTTTCTCCTCGAGCAGAGTGACTCCAGGTACGAGAGGGCCTCGAAGCATTCAAAGCAGGGTGTTGTCACATGGCAGCTCACACAAGGGCCATGACAAAGTCTTCCTGGGCCCTTCGGACTCAGCAGCAATGCTGGCCTGAGGCCGTTCGAGGTCTCTGGAAATGTAGCTCTCCTCGAGGAACGTACAGTGTGTCGCCCGTCTCTAGGCACGCACAGAGGGCCTCCAAGGGATCAACAAATGGGACTCGAAGTTTCGCAGCCGCCCACAGGGGTCTGGAGGTACTCAGTGAACTTGGAGGGGAAATGATGCATACCCGAGAGGACTAGGAGTCCTCGGAAGTGTACTTCCTTTCAAAGAAAGCGTATAAGCGACTAAGAACTCACGGAAAGAGCCGTATGCCTCCGTATCTACATGGCTACTAAGGGCTAAACTGGAGGCAAGTTCACACGTTGAGTTTCCTTCCAGTGCTAGAGCTTGGCAGGCTGACCACACCGCAGTCACGGAAGCACCTGGTTTGGACGGCAAATTCATTCTCTCCCCGGAAGCATTCTTACAGTGTTTACAGGCCTATCAAGTGCAGGGAATGTCAGGCAGCTTCAAGGCAGCGTGAATGCAGCCTTCAAAATGGGAAAGCAAGGCTAGTTCCAGCAGGGCCCCGTTTCCATGGGCACACTCAGCTACCCCACTGTGGTTTCTAACAAGCCCAAAGAGACACAGGTTACCCTGCGTTTCCTTCCCTGAATCAGCTTCTCGAAGTAGGGTGTCCCGCTTCAAGCGAACTGCCTCAACCAAGGAACGCCGTAGCTGCTCCCCTGGGCCTGTGGCTATTCAGAAGCCTGCAGTGCCACAGGAAGAACAGGACTTAAACTGCAGTCAGAACGCAAGCCGACTTCCTCGAGGAGGCACGGTGATTTCAGGCAGGAGGTCCTAGGTGGAATGCGAAGCCGAGGGCTACTCTGAGTGCTGCTCAGACTAAGGCGACGCCTAAGACTTCTACGCCGTGCGGGACGTGCCAGAACGGCGTTCGTGAACGTGCCCGAGTGCTGAGGAAATTCGGATGCTCCAAAAGACAGTGCAGTGCCTTTCCCTATGCTCGGCATGCACGGAGGGGCCCTGAAGGGCTACGGGAGTGGACGTCGCTTAGCAGACCCAGGTGCGCCTGGGGGTACTCAGTGTTCCTGCCGGCAACAGGGTGCCCACGCTAGCCTCCTAGGTGCCCAGAAAACTGTGCTGCCGTTAACGGTACGCAGAACACAGGCCACCGGCTCATGGAAGCCGCTGCACGCCTCCGCCTCTGCACGGCAAATCAGGGCCTTACTTCCAGGCATGTGTTTCCGCCGGGTGTGCCGTCAGCGACGGCGCATGGCAAGATGCTGACTTTCTCCTCGAGCAGAGTGACTCAGGTACGAGAGGGCCTCGAAGCATTCAAAGCAGGGTGTTGTCACATGGCAGCTCACACAAGGGC
>NW_026783381.1:0-83000 GCF_949774975.1 Lagenorhynchus albirostris | reverse complement strand
TTGCATTTAAAGCATAGGAAAAGAGGCAGAACGTCCACAATGATGCACTTGGCCAAAAAGGGCGTATGCGTTTTTTCCTGAATATATTCAGGAAAAAACGCATACGCACTTTTTGGCCAACCAAGCAAGCTTGCAAAGGAAATCTACACTACAATGAAGTCTCACTTCCCCCCGGTCAAAAGGGCCATCTGAAAAAAGTGTAAACTCCAGAAAGGCAGGACAGGCCATGGAGAACTGGGAGCCTTGTTATGCTGATGGGCGGGATGTAAATTGCCAACAGCCACTCGGGAGAAGTGTATGGTGTTTCCTGAAACATCTAAAAAACAAAGCAACAGAGCCTAGGGCACTTCCACTTATGGTCCTATAGCTTAGAGAAATTAAAATCATAAAGACACAGCCACCCCAAAGGTTGGGACGGCTCTGTTTACAAGAACCTGGTTTACGGTACAAGTTCAATATCGCAGAAAGTGAAAAATGGATAAATAAGTTGTGGTACTTACGTATAATGCAACATCACTCAGCAATGAAGTCTATGTCATCAGGCCCGTAGCAGCATAATGAGTGGATTCAGGTATGATGATTCTAACTGAAATAAGTCACACAGAAAAAGAAACATCATAAGATATCACTAATACACGGAATGTAAACTTGGCTACACAGGAACTGAATTACAAAACAGAACAGGGTCTCAAATTTAGAAACCCAACTTATGCTTGCTTAAGGGGAAAGGTGAGTTGGGGTACTGCATAAAACCAGAGATTGAAATGAGCACAGATAAAGTTCCTTAAGCCACATATGGAATAGACAAGAGCTACTCCTTGCTCAACGAAATGGACTCAACACCCCATATTAAACGCCTAAGAATGTACCTGCCTAGGAATTATCTTAAAACCTATGGACTGCTATGTCTCCGAAAGAGAATCAAGCGTGTGTACAGGGGCATAAACGCAGCAGTGATAGGATTGGAGAAGTTCGGTGAGCAAATGAAGACCCTTTGAAGTCATATTGCATGGTACCCATTCCACGGGTCTCAACTCTCCAGCTTTAAGGGATTCTTCCTTCAGCTAAAACATGCATGTGGAACCCAGAGTATGATCAACCATGTGATCGGGAGACGTGTTCAAATATGTCTCAGTTTTCATCCTCTGGTACTCGGGTGCAACATTCCAGACGCTTTACTAACACTCTCCCGACTTGGAGAGTCAGTGCCTTTAACCTTCTGTTTGGCCCAGTTTGCAATTTCTGTGGAAGATGAACAGGAATAGGGAGAACCAATGACAGACTAGATGGAGGTGTCTGGACGGGCAAATTTAACTCTCATTTCGCACCAGGAAGAGGAATTAACCAAAGGCTCAGCGTGCCGTGCCGGAACCAGATTAGGGCCTGAAGCCATCCTGCGGTGTTGCGGCCAGCTCACGAGAAAGCGAGTTGAAGAAAGGAGCTCAGGGGCACTGTAATTCACAAACCTGCAGAGTTATAAATGACAGCTATCGTCCAAAAATATACTGAAGTAAGGCTGCCAAGAGGACTTGAAAGCGGGGCAGAATTGCAGGAAACCGATTTCAGGAGGTAGACTGGAATTGCATTTAAAGCATAGGAAAAGAGGCAGAACGTCCACAATGATGCACTTGGCCAAAAAGGGCGTATGCGTTTTTTCCTGAATATATTCAGGAAAAAACGCATACGCCCTTTTTGGCCGACCAAGCAAACTTGCAAAGGAAATCTACACTACAATGAAGTCTCACTTCCCCCCGGTCAAAAGGGCCATCTGAAAAAAGTGTAAAATCCAGAAAGGCAGGACAGGCCATGGAGAACTGGGAGCCTTGTTATGCTGATGGGCGGGATGTAAATTGCCAACAGCCACTCGGGAGAAGTGTATGGTGTTTCCTGAAACATCTAAAAAACAAAGCAACACAGCCTAGGGCACTTCCACTTATGGTCCTATAGCTTAGGGAAATTAAAATCAAAAAGACAGAGCCACCCCAAAGGCTGGGACGGCTCTGTTTACAAGAACCTGGTTTACGGTACAAGTTCAATATCGCAGAAAGTGAAAAATGGATAAAGAAGTTGTGGTACTTACGTACAATGCAACATCACTCAGGAATGAAATCTATGTCATCAGGCCCATAGCAGCATAATGAGTGGATTCAGGTATGATGATTCTAACTGAAATAAGTCACACAGAAAAAGAAACATCATAAGATATCACTAATACACGGAATGTAAACTTGGCTACAGAAGAACTGAAATACAAAACAGAACAGGGTCTAAAATTTAGAAACCCAACTTATTCTTGCTTAAGGGGAAAGGTGAGTTGGGGTACTGCATAAAACCAGAGATTGAAATGAGCACAGATAAAGTTCCTTAAGCCAAATATGGAATAGACAAGAGCTACTCCTTGCTCAAGGAAATGGACTCAACACCCCATATTAAACGCCTAAGAATGTACCTGACTAGGAAGTATCTTAAAACCTATGGATTGCTATGTCTCCGAAAGAGAATCAAGCGTGTGTACAGGGGCATAAACGCAGCAGTGATAGGATTGGAGAGGTTCGGTGAGCAAATGAAGACCCTTTGAAGTCATATTGCATGGTACCCATTCCACGGGTCTCAACTCTCCAGGTTTAAGGTATTCTTCCTTCAGCTAAAACATGCATGTGGAACCCAGAGTATGATCAACCATGTGATCAGGAGACGTGTTCCAATATGTGTCAGTTTTCATCCCCTGGTACTCGGGTGCAACATTCCAGACGCTTTACTAACACTCTGCCGACTTGGAGAGTCAGTGCCTTTAACCTCCTCTTTGGCCCAGTTTGCAATTTCTGTGGAAGATGAACAGGAATAGGGAGAACCAATGACACACTAGATGGAGGTGTCTGGTCGGGCAAATTTAACTCTCATTTCCCACCAGGAAGAGGAATTAACCAAAGGCTCAGCGTGCAGTGCCGGAACCAGATTAGGGCCTGAAGCCATCCTGCGGTGTTGCGGCCAGCTCACGAGAAAGCGAGTTGAAGAAAGGAGCTCAGGGGCACTGTAATTCACAAACCTGCAGAGTTATAAATGACAGCTATCGTCCAAAAATATACTGAAGTAAGGCTGCCAAGAGGACTTGAAAGTGGGGCAGAATTGCAGGAAACCGATTTCAGGAGGTAGACTGGAATTGCATTTAAAGCATAGGAAAAGAGGCAGAACGTCCACAATGATGCACTTGGCCAAAAAGGGCGTATGCGTTTTTTCCTGAATATATTCAGGAAAAAACGCATACGCCCTTTTTGGCCAACCAAGCAAGCTTGCAAAGGAAATCTGCACTACAATGAAGTCTCACTTCCCTCCGGTCAAAAGGGCCATCTGAAAAAAGTGTAAAATCCAGAAAGGCAGGACAGGCCATGGAGAACTGGGAGCCTTGTTATGCTGATGGGCGGGATGTAAATTGCCAACAGCCACTCGGGTGAAGTGTATGGTGTTTCCTGAAACATCTAAAAATCAAAGCAACAGAGCCTAGGGCACTTCCACTTATGGTCCTATAGCTTAGAGAAATTAAAATCATAAAGACACAGCCACCCCAAAGGTTGGGACGGCTCTGTTTACAAGAACCTGGTTTACGGTACAAGTTCAATATCGCAGAAAGTGAAAAATGGATAAAGAAGTTGTGGTACTTACGTACAATGCAACATCACTCAGCAACGAAGTCTATGTCATCAGGCCCGTAGCAGCATAATGAGTGGATTCAGGTATGATGATTCTAACTAAAATAAGTCACACAGAAAAAGAAACATCATAAGATATCACTAATACACGGAATGTAAACTTGGCTACACAGGAACTGAATTCCAAAACAGAACAGCGTCTCAAATTTAGAAACCCAACTTATGCTTGCTTAAGGGGAAATGTGAGTTGAGGTGCTGCATAAAACCAGAGATTGAAATGAGCACAGATAAAGTTCCTGAAGCCAAATATGGAATAGAAGACAAGAGCTACTCCTTGCTCAACGAAATGGACTCAACACCCCATATTAAACGCCTAAGAATGTACCTGCCTAGGAATTATCTTAAAACCTATGGACTGCTATGTCTCCGAAAGAGAATCAAGCGTGTGTACAGGGGCATAAACGCAGCAGTGATAGGATTGGAGAAGTTCGGTGAGCAAATGAAGACCCTTTGAAGTCATATTGCATGGTACCCATTCCACGGGTCTCAACTCTCCAGGTTTAAGGTATTCTTCCTTCAGCTAATACATGCATGAGGAACCTAGAGTATGATCAACCGTGTGATCGGGAGACGTGTTCCAATATGTGTCAGTTTTCGTCCCCTGCTACTCGGGTGCAACATTCCAGACGCTTTACTAACACTCTCCCGACTTGGAGAGTCAGTGCCTTTAACCTCCTGTTTGGCCCAGTTTGCAATTTCTGCGGAAGATGAACAGGAATAGGGAGAACCAATGAGAGACTAGCTGGAGGTGTCTGGACGGGCAAATTTAACTCTCATTTCCCACCAGGAAGAGGAATTAACCAAAGGCTCAGCGTGCCGTGCCGGAACCAGATTAGGGCCTGAAGCCATCCTGTGGTGTTGCGGCCAGCTCACGAGAAAGCGAGTTGAAGAAAGGAGCTCAGGGGCACTGTAATTCACAAACCTGCAGAGTTATAAATGACAGCGATCGTCCAAAAATATACTGAAGTAAGGCTGCCAAGAGGACTTGAAAGCGGGGCAGAATTGCAGGAAACCGATTTCAGGAGGTAGACTGGAATTGCATTTAAAGCATAGGAAAAGAGGCAGAACGTCCACAATGATGCACTTGGCCAAAAAGGGCGTATGCGTTTTTTCCTGAATATATTCAGGAAAAAACGCATACGCACTTTTTGGCCAACCAAGCAAGCTTGCAAAGGAAATCTACACTACAATGAAGTCTCACTTCCCCCCGGTCAAAAGGGCCATCTGAAAAAAGTGTAAACTCCAGAAAGGCAGGACAGGCCATGGAGAACTGGGAGCCTTGTTATGCTGATGGGCGGGATGTAAATTGCCAACAGCCACTCGGGAGAAGTGTATGGTGTTTCCTGAAACATCTAAAAAACAAAGCAACAGAGCCTAGGGCACTTCCACTTATGGTCCTATAGCTTAGAGAAATTAAAATCATAAAGACACAGCCACCCCAAAGGTTGGGACGGCTCTGTTTACAAGAACCTGGTTTACGGTACAAGTTCAATATCGCAGAAAGTGAAAAATGGATAAATAAGTTGTGGTACTTACGTATAATGCAACATCACTCAGCAATGAAGTCTATGTCATCAGGCCCGTAGCAGCATAATGAGTGGATTCAGGTATGATGATTCTAACTGAAATAAGTCACACAGAAAAAGAAACATCATAAGATATCACTAATACACGGAATGTAAACTTGGCTACACAGGAACTGAATTACAAAACAGAACAGGGTCTCAAATTTAGAAACCCAACTTATGCTTGCTTAAGGGGAAAGGTGAGTTGGGGTACTGCATAAAACCAGAGATTGAAATGAGCACAGATAAAGTTCCTTAAGCCACATATGGAATAGACAAGAGCTACTCCTTGCTCAACGAAATGGACTCAACACCCCATATTAAACGCCTAAGAATGTACCTGCCTAGGAATTATCTTAAAACCTATGGACTGCTATGTCTCCGAAAGAGAATCAAGCGTGTGTACAGGGGCATAAACGCAGCAGTGATAGGATTGGAGAAGTTCGGTGAGCAAATGAAGACCCTTTGAAGTCATATTGCATGGTACCCATTCCACGGGTCTCAACTCTCCAGCTTTAAGGGATTCTTCCTTCAGCTAAAACATGCATGTGGAACCCAGAGTATGATCAACCATGTGATCGGGAGACGTGTTCAAATATGTCTCAGTTTTCATCCTCTGGTACTCGGGTGCAACATTCCAGACGCTTTACTAACACTCTCCCGACTTGGAGAGTCAGTGCCTTTAACCTTCTGTTTGGCCCAGTTTGCAATTTCTGTGGAAGATGAACAGGAATAGGGAGAACCAATGAGAGACTAGCTGGAGGTGTCTGGACGGGCAAATTTAACTCTCATTTCGCACCAGGAAGAGGAATTAACCAAAGGCTCAGCGTGCCGTGCCGGAACCAGATTAGGGCCTGAAGCCATCCTGCGGTGTTGCGGCCAGCTCACGAGAAAGCGAGTTGAAGAAAGGAGCTCAGGGGCACTGTAATTCACAAACCTGCAGAGTTATAAATGACAGCTATCGTCCAAAAATATACTGAAGTAAGGCTGCCAAGAGGACTTGAAAGCGGGGCAGAATTGCAGGAAACCGATTTCAGGAGGTAGACTGGAATTGCATTTAAAGCATAGGAAAAGAGGCAGAACGTCCACAATGATGCACTTGGCCAAAAAGGGCGTATGCGTTTTTTCCTGAATATATTCAGGAAAAAACGCATACGCCCTTTTTGGCCGACCAAGCAAACTTGCAAAGGAAATCTACACTACAATGAAGTCTCACTTCCCCCCGGTCAAAAGGGCCATCTGAAAAAAGTGTAAACTCCAGAAAGGCAGGACAGGCCATGGAGAACTGGGAGCCTTGTTATGCTGCTGGGCGTCATTTAAATTGCCAACAGCCATTCCGGAGAAGTGTATGGTGTTTCCTGAAACATCTAAAAAACAAAGCAACAGAGCCTAGGGCACTTCCACTTATGGTCCTATAGCTTAGGGAAATTAAAATCAAAAAGACACAGCCACCCCAAAAGTTGGGACGGCTCTGTTTACAAGAACCTGATTTACGGTACAAGTTCAATATCGCAGAAAGTGAAAAATGGATAAAGAAGTTGTGGTACTTACGTACAATGCAATATCACTCAGCAATGAAGTCTATGTCATCAGGCCCGTAGCAGCATAATGAGTGGATTCAGGTATGATGATTCTAACTGAAATAAGTCACACAGAAAAAGAAACATCATAAGATATCACTAATACACGGAATGTAAACTTGGCTACACAGGAACTGAATTCCAAAACAGAACAGCGTCTCAAATTTAGAAACCCAACTTATGCTTGCTTAAGGGGAAAGGTGAGTTGGGGTGCTGCATAAAACCAGAGATTGAAATGAACACAGATAAAGTTCCTTAAGCCAAATATGGAATAGAAGACAAGAGCTACTCCTTGCTCAACGAAATGGACTCAACACCCCATATTAAACGCCTAAGAATGTACCTGCCTAGGAATTATCTTAAAACCTATGGACTGCTATGTCTCCGAAAGAGAATCAAGCGTGTGTACAGGGGCATAAACGCAGCAGTGATAGGATTGGAGAAGTTCGGTGAGCAAATGAAGACCCTTTGAAGTCATATTGCATGGTACCCATTCCACGGGTCTCAACTCTCCAGGTTTAAGGTATTCTTCCTTCAGCTAATACATGCATGTGGAACCCAAAGTATGATCAACCGTGTGATCGGGAGACGTGTTCCAATATGTGTCAGTTTTCATCCCCTGGTACTCGGGTGCAACATTCCAGACGCTTTACTAACACTCTCCCGACTTGGAGAGTCAGTGCCTTTAACCTCCTGTTTGGCCCAGTTTGCAATTTCTGCGGAAGATGAACAGGAATAGGGAGAACCAATGAGAGACTAGCTGGAGGTGTCTGGACGGGCAAATTTAACTCTCATTTCCCACCTGGAAGAGGAATTAACCAAAGGCTCAGCGTGCCGTGCCGGAACCAGATTAGGGCCTGAAGCCATCCTGCGGTGTTGCGGCCAGCTCACGAGAAAGCGAGTTGAAGAAAGGAGCTCAGGGGCACTGTAATTCACAAACCTGCAGAGTTATAAATGACAGCGATCGTCCAAAAATATACTGAAGTAAGGCTGCCAAGAGGACTTGAAAGCGGGGCAGAATTGCAGGAAACCGATTTCAGGAGGTAGACTGGAATTGCATTTAAAGCATAGGAAAAGAGGCAGAACGTCCACAATGATGCACTTGGCCAAAAAGGGCGTATGCGTTTTTTCCTGAATATATTCAGGAAAAAACGCATACGCCCTTTTTGGCCAACCAAGCAAGCTTGCAAAGGAAATCTGCACTACAATGAAGTCTCACTTCCCCCCGGTCAAAAGGGCCATCTGAAAAAAGTGTAAAATGCAGAAAGGCAGGACAGGCCATGGAGACCTGGGAGCCTTGTTATGCTGATGGGCGGGATGTAAATTGCCAACAGCCACTCGGGAGAAGTGTATGGTGTTTCCTGAAACATCTAAAAAACAAAGCAACAGAGCCTAGGGCACTTCCACTTATGGTCCTATAGCTTAGGGAAATTAAAATCAAAAAGACAGAGCCACCCAAAAAGTTGGGACGGCTCTGTTTACAAGAACCTGGTTTACGGTACAAGTTCAATATCGCAGAAAGTGAAAAATGGATAAAGAAGTTGTGGTACTTACGTACAATGCAATATCACTCAGCAATGAAATCTATGTCATCAGGCCCGTAGCAGCATAATGAGTGGATTCAGGTATGATGATTCTAACTGAAATAAGTCACACAGGAAAAGAAACATCATAAGATATCACTAATACACGGAATGTAAACTTGGCTACACAGGAACTGAATTCCAAAACAGAACAGGGTCTCAAATTTAGAAACCCAACTTATGCTTGCTTAAGGGGAAAGGTGAGTTGGGGTACTGCATAAAACCAGAGATTGAAATGAGCACAGATAAAGTTCCTTAAGCCAAATATGGAATAGACAAGAGCTACTCCTTTCTCAAGGAAATGGACTCAACACCCCATATTAAACGCCTAAGAATGTACCTGACTAGGAAGTATCTTAAAACCTATGGATTGCTATGTCTCCGAAAGAGAATCAAGCGTGTGTACAGGGGCATAAACGCAGCAGTGATAGGATTGGAGAGGTTCGGTGAGCAAATGAAGACCCTTTGAAGTCATATTGCATGGTACCCATTCCACGGGTCTCAACTCTCCAGGTTTAAGGTATTCTTCCTTCAGCTAAAACATGCATGTGGAACCCAGAGTATGATCAACCGTGTGATCGGGAGACGTGTTCCAATATGTGTCAGTTTTCGTCCCCTGGTACTCGGGTGCAACATTCCAGACGCTTTACTAACACTCTGCCGACTTGGCGAGTCAGTGCCTTTAACCTCCTGTTTGGCCCAGTTTGCAATTTCTGTGGAAGATGAACAGGAATAGGGAGAACCAATGACAGACTAGCTGGAGGTGTCTGGACGGGCAAATTTAACTCTCATTTCTCACCAGGAAGAGGAATTAACCAAAGGCTCAGCGTGCTGTGCCGGAACCAGATTAGGGCCTGAAGCAATCCTGCGGTGTTGCGGCCAGCTCACCAGAAAGCGTTGAATAAAGGAGCTCAGGGGCACTGTAATTCACAAACCTGCAGAGTTATAAATGACAGCTATCGTCCAAAAATATACTGAAGTAAGGCTGCCAAGAGGACTTGAAAGCGGGGCAGAATTGCAGGAAACCGATTTCAGGAGGTAGACTGGAATTGCATTTAAAGCATAGGAAAAGAGACAGAACGTCCACAATGATGCACTTGGCCAAAAAGGGCGTATGCGTTTTTTCCTGAATATATTCAGGAAAAAACGCATACGCACTTTTTGGCCAACCAAGCAAGCTTGCAAAGGAAATCTGCACTACAATGAAGTCTCACTCCCCCCCGGTCAAAAGGGCCATCTGAAAAAAGTGTAAAATCCAGAAAGGCAGGACAGGCCATGGAGAACTGGGAGCCTTGTTATGCTGATGGGCGGGATGTAAATTGCCAACAGCCACTCGGGAGAAGTGTATGGTGTTTCCTGAAACATCTAAAAAACAAAGCAACACAGCCTAGGGCACTTCCACTTATGGTCCTATAGCTTAGGGAAATTAAAATCAAAAAGACAGAGCCACCCCAAAGGCTGGGACGGCTCTGTTTACAAGAACCTGGTTTACGGTACAAGTTCAATATCGCAGAAAGTGAAAAATGGATAAAGAAGTTGTGGTACTTACGTACAATGCAACATCACTCAGGAATGAAATCTATGTCATCAGGCCCGTAGCAGCATAATGAGTGGATTCAGGTATGATGATTCTAACTGAAATAAGTCACACAGAAAAAGAAACATCATAAGATATCACTAATACACGGAATGTAAACTTGGCTACAGAAGAACTGAAATACAAAACAGAACAGGGTCTAAAATTTAGAAACCCAACTTATTCTTGCTTAAGGGGAAAGGTGAGTTGGGGTGCTGCATAAAACCAGAGATTGAAATGAGCACAGATAAAGTTCCTTAAGCCAAATATGGAATAGACAAGAGCTACTCCTTGCTCAAGGAAATGGACTCAACACCCCATATTAAACGCCTAAGAATGTACCTGACTAGGAAGTATCTTAAAACCTATGGATTGCTATGTCTCCGAAAGAGAATCAAGCGTGTGTACAGGGGCATAAACGCAGCAGTGATAGGATTGGAGAGTTTCGGTGAGCAAATGAAGACCCTTTGAAGTCATATTGCATGGTACCCATTCCACGGGTCTCAACTCTCCAGGTTTAAGGGATTCTTCCTTCAGCTAAAACATGCATGTGGAACCCAGAGTATGATCAACCGTGTGATCGGGAGACGTGTTCCAATATGTGTCAGTTTTCGTCCCCTGGTACTCGGGTGCAACATTCCAGACGCTTTACTAACACTCTGCCGACTTGGCGAGTCAGTGCCTTTAACCTCCTGTTTGGCCCAGTTTGCAATTTCTGTGGAAGATGAACAGGAATAGGGAGAACCAATGACAGACTAGATGGAGGTGTCTGGTCGGGCAAATTTAACTCTCATTTCCCACCAGGAAGAGGAGTTAACCAAAGGCTCAGCGTGCCGTGCCGGAACCAGATTAGGGCCTGAAGCCATCCTGCGGTGTTGCGGCCAGCTCACGAGAAAGCGAGTTGAAGAAAGGAGCTCAGGGGCACTGTAATTCACAAACCTGCAGAGTTATAAATGACAGCTATCGTCCAAAAATATACTGAAGTAAGGCTGCCAAGAGGACTTGAAAGCGGGGCAGAATTGCAGGAAACCGATTTCAGGAGGTAGACTGGAATTGCATTTAAAGCATAGGAAAAGAGGCAGAACGTCCACAATGATGCACTTGGCCAAAAAGGGCGTATGCGTTTTTTCCTGAATATGTTCAGGAAAAAACGCATACGCACTTTTTGGCCAACCAAGCAAGCTTGCAAAGGAAATCTGCACTACAATGAAGTCTCACTACCCCCCGGTCAAAAGGGCCATCTGAAAAAAGTGTAAAATCCAGAAAGGCAGGACAGGCCATGGAGAACTGGGAGCCTTGTTATGCTGATGGGCGGGATGTAAATTGCCAACAGCCACTCGGGAGAAGTGTATGGTGTTTCCTGAAACATCTAAAAAACAAAGCAACACAGCCTAGGGCACTTCCACTTATGGTCCTATAGCTTAGGGAAATTAAAATCAAAAAGACAGAGCCACCCCAAAGGTTGGGACGGCTCTGTTTACAAGAACCTGGTTTACGGTACAAGTTCAATATCGCAGAAAGTGAAAAATGGATAAAGAAGTTGTGGTACTTACGTACAATGCAACATCACTCAGGAATGAAATCTATGTCATCAGGCCCGTAGCAGCATAATGAGTGGATTCAGGTATGATGATTCTAACTGAAATAAGTCACACAGAAAAAGAAACATCATAAGATATCACTAATACACGGAATGTAAACTTGGCTACAGAAGAACTGAAATACAAAACAGAACAGGGTCTAAAATTTAGAAACCCAACTTATTCTTGCTTAAGGGGAAAGGTGAGTTGGGGTGCTGCATAAAACCAGAGATTGAAATGAGCACAGATAAAGTTCCTTAAGCCAAATATGGAATAGACAAGAGCTACTCCTTGCTCAAGGAATTGGATCAACACCCCATATTAAACGCCTAAGAATGTACCTGACTAGGAAGTATCTTAAAACCTATGGATTGCTATGTCTCCGAAAGAGAATCAAGCGTGTGTACAGGGGCATAAACGCAGCAGTGATAGGATTGGAGAGGTTCGGTGAGCAAATGAAGACCCTTTGAAGTCATATTGCATGGTACCCATTCCACGGGTCTCAACTCTCCAGGTTTAAGGTATTCTTCCTTCAGCTAAAACATGCATGTGGAACCCAGAGTATGATCAACCGTGTGATCGGGAGACGTGTTCCAATATGTGTCAGTTTTCGTCCCCTGGTACTCGGGTGCAACATTCCAGACGCTTTACTAACACTCTGCCGACTTGGCGAGTCAGTGCCTTTAACCTCCTGTTTGGCCCAGTTCGCAATTTCTGTGGAAGATGAACAGGAATAGGGAGAACCAATGACAGACTAGATGGAGGTGTCTGGTCGGGCAAATTTAACTCTCATTTCCCACCAGGAAGAGGAATTAACCAAAGGCTCAGCGTGCCGTGCCGGAACCAGATTAGGGCCTGAAGCCATCCTGCGGTGTTGCGGCCAGCTCACGAGAAAGCGAGTTGAAGAAAGGAGCTCAGGGGCACTGTAATTCACAAACCTGCAGAGTTATAAATGACAGCTATCGTCCAAAAATATACTGAAGTAAGGCTGCCAAGAGGACTTGAAAGCGGGGCAGAATTGCAGGAAACCGATTTCAGGAGGTAGACTGGAATTGCATTTAAAGCATAGGAAAAGAGGCAGAACGTCCACAATGATGCACTTGGCCAAAAAGGGCGTATGCGTTTTTTCCTGAATATATTCAGGAAAAAACGCATACGCCCTTTTTGGCCAACCAAGCAAGCTTGCAAAGGAAATCTGCACTACAATGAAGTCTCACTACCACCCGGTCAAAAGGGCCATCTGAAAAAAGTGTAAAATCCAGAAAGGCAGGACAGGCCATGGAGAACTGGGAGCCTTGTTATGCTGATGGGCGGGATGTAAATTGCCAACAGCCACTCGGGAGAAGTGTATGGTGTTTCCTGAAACATCTAAAAAACAAAGCAACAGAGCCTAGGGCACTTCCACTTATGGTCCTATAGCTTAGGGAAATTAAAATCAAAAACACACAGCCACCCCAAAGGTTGGGACGGCTCTGTTTACAAGAACCTGGTTTACGGTACAAGTTCAATATCGCAGAAAGTGAAAAATGGATAAAGAAGTTGTGGTACTTACGTACAATGCAACATCACTCAGCAATGAAGTCTATGTCATCAGGCCCGTAGCAGCATAATGAGTGGATTCAGGTATGATGATTCTAACTGAAATAAGTCACACAGAAAAAGAAACATCATAAGATATCACTAATACACGGAATGTAAACTTGGCTACACAGGAACTGAATTCCAAAACAGAACAGGGTCTCAAATTTAGAAACCCAACTTATGCTTGCTTAAGGGGAAAGGTGAGTTGGGGTACTGCATAAAACCAGAGATTGAAATGAGCACAGATAAAGTTCCTTAAGCCAAATATGGAATAGACAAGAGCTGCTCCTTGCTCAACGAAATGGACTCAACACCCCATATTAAACGCCTAAGAATGTACCTGCCTAGGAATTATCTTAAAACCTATGGACTGCTATGTCTCCGAAAGAGAATCAAGCGTGTGTACAGGGGCATAAACGCAGCAGTGATAGGACTGGAGAGGTTCGGTGAGCAAATGAAGACCCTTTGAATTCATAATGCATGGTACCCATTCCACGGGTCTCAACTCTCCAGGTTTAAGGGATTCTTCCTTCAGCTAAAACATGCATGTGGAACCCAGAGTATGATCAACCGTGTGATCGGGAGACGTGTTCCAATATGTGTCAGTTTTCGTCCCCTGGTACTCGGGTGCAACATTCCAGATGCTTTACTAACACTCTCCCGACTTGGAGAGTCAGTGCCTTTAACCTCCTGTTTGGCCCACTTTGCAATTTCTGCGGAAGATGAACAGGAATAGGGAGAACCAATGAGAGACTAGCTGGAGGTGTCTGGACGGGCAAATTTAACTCTCATTTCCCACCAGGAAGAGGAATTAACCAAAGGCTCAGCATGCCGTGCCGGAACCAGATTAGGGCCTGAAGCAATCCTGCGGTGTTGCCGCCAGCTCACGAGAAAGCGAGTTGAAGAAAGGAGCTCAGGGGCACTGTAATTCACAAACCTGCAGAGTTATAAATGACAGCTATCGTCCAAAAATATACTGAAGTAAGGCTGCTAAGAGGACTTGAAGGCGGGGCAGAATTGCAGGAAACCGATTTCAGGAGGTAGACTGGAATTGCATTTAAAGCATAGGAAAAGAGACAGAACGTCCACAATGATGCACTTGGCCAAACAGGGCGTATGCGTTTTTTCCTGAATATATTCAGGAAAAAACGCATACGCCCTTTTTGGCCAACCAAGCAAGCTTGCAAAGGAAATCTGCACTACAATGAAGTCTCACTCCCCCCCGGTCAAAAGGGCCATCTGAAAAAAGTGTAAAATCCAGAAAGGCAGGACAGGCCATGGAGAACTGGGAGCCTTGTTATGCTGATGGGCGGGATGTAAATTGCCAACAGCCACTCGGGAGAAGTGTATGGTGTTTCCTGAAACATCTAAAAAACAAAGCAACACAGCCTAGGGCACTTCCACTTATGGTCCTATAGCTTAGGGAAATTAAAATCAAAAAGACAGAGCCACCCCAAAGGCTGGGACGGCTCTGTTTACAAGAACCTGGTTTACGGTACAAGTTCAATATCGCAGAAAGTGAAAAATGGATAAAGAAGTTGTGGTACTTACGTACAATGCAACATCACTCAGGAATGAAATCTATGTCATCAGGCCCGTAGCAGCATAATGAGTGGATTCAGGTATGATGATTCTAACTGAAATAAGTCACACAGAAAAAGAAACATCATAAGATATCACTAATACACGGAATGTAAACTTGGCTACAGAAGAACTGAAATACAAAACAGAACAGGGTCTAAAATTTAGAAACCCAACTTATTCTTGCTTAAGGGGAAAGGTGAGTTGGGGTGCTGCATAAAACCAGAGATTGAAATGAGCACAGATAAAGTTCCTTAAGCCAAATATGGAATAGACAAGAGCTACTCCTTGCTCAAGGAAATGGACTCAACACCCCATATTAAACGCCTAAGAATGTACCTGACTAGGAAGTATCTTAAAACCTATGGATTGCTATGTCTCCGAAAGAGAATCAAGCGTGTGTACAGGGGCATAAACGCAGCAGTGATAGGATTGGAGAGGTTCGGTGAGCAAATGAAGACCCTTTGAAGTCATATTGCATGGTACCCATTCCACGGGTCTCAACTCTCCAGGTTTAAGGGATTCTTCCTTCAGCTAAAACATGCATGTTGAACCCAGAGTATGATCAACCATGTGATCGGGAGACGTGTTCCAATATGTGTCAGTTTTCGTCCCCTGGTACTCGGGTGCAACATTCCAGACGCTTTACTAACACTCTGCCGACTTGGAGAGTCAGTGCCTTTAACCTCCTGTTTGGCCCAGTTTGCAATTTCTGTGGAAGATGAACAGGAATAGGGAGAACCAATGACAGAGTAGATGGAGGTGTCTGGTCGGGCAAATTTAACTCTCATTTCCCACCAGGAAGAGGAATTAAACAAAGGCTCAGCGTGCCATGCCGGAACCAGATTAGGGCCTGAAGCAATCCTGCGGTGTTGCGGCCAGCTCACGAGAAAGCGAGTTGAAGAAAGGAGCTCAGGGGCACTGTAATTCACAAACCTGCAGAGTTATAAATGACAGCTATCGTCCAAAAATATACTGAAGTAAGGCTGCCAAGAGGACTTGAAAGTGGCGCAGAATTGCAGGAAACCGATTTCAGGAGGTAGACTGGAATTGCATTTAAAGCATAGGAAAAGAGGCAGAACGTCCACAATGATGCACTTGGCCAAAAAGTGCGTATGCGTTTTTTCCTGAATATATTCAGGAAAAAACGCATACGCCCTTTTTGGCCAACCAAGCAAGCTTGCAAAGGAAATCTGCACTACAATGAAGTCTCACTTCCCTCCGGTCAAAAGGGCCATCTGAAAAAAGTGTAAAATCCAGAAAGGCAGGACAGGCCATGGAGAACTGGGAGCCTTGTTATGCTGATGGGCGGGATGTAAATTGCCAACAGCCACTCGGGAGAAGTGTATGGTGTTTCCTGAAACATCTAAAAATCAAAGCAACAGAGCCTAGGGCACTTCCACTTATGGTCCTATAGCTTAGAGAAATTAAAATCATAAAGACACAGCCACCCAAAAGGTTGGGACGGCTCTGTTTACAAGAACCTGGTTTACGGTACAAGTTCAATATCGCAGAAAGTGAAAAATGGATAAAGAAGTTGTGGTACTTACGTACAATGCAACATCACTCAGCAATGAAGTCTATGTCATCAGGCCCGTAGCAGCATAATGAGTGGATTCAGGTATGATGATTCTAACTGAAATAAGTCACACAGAAAAAGAAACATCATAAGATATCACTAATACACGGAATGTAAACTTGGCTACACAGGAACTGAATTCCAAAACAGAACAGCGTCTCAAATTTAGAAACCCAACTTATGCTTGCTTAAGGCGAAAGGTGAGTTGGGGTGCTGCATAAAACCAGAGATTGAAATGAGCACAGATAAAGTTCCTTAAGCCAAATATGGAATAGAAGACAAGAGCTACTCCTTGCTCAACGAAATGGACTCAACACCCCATATTAAACGCCTAAGAATGTACCTGCCTAGGAATTATCTTAAAACCTATGGACTGCTATGTCTCCGAAAGAGAATCAAGCGTGTGTACAGGGGCATAAACGCAGCAGTGATAGGATTGGAGAAGTTCGGTGAGCAAATGAAGACCCTTTGAAGTCATATTGCATGGTACCCATTCCACGGGTCTCAACTCTCCAGGTTTAAGGTATTCTTCCTTCAGCTAATACATGCATGTGGAACCTAGAGTATGATCAACCGTGTGATCGGGAGACGTGTTCCAATATGTGTCAGTTTTCGTCCCCTGGTACTCGGGTGCAATATTCCAGACGCTTTACTAACACTCTCCCGACTTGGAGAGTCAGTGCCTTTAACCTCCTGTTTGGCCCAGTTTGCAATTTCTGCGGAAGATGAACAGGAATAGGGAGAACCAATGAGAGACTAGCTGGAGGTGTCTGGACGGGCAAATTTAACTCTCATTTCCCACCAGGAAGAGGAATTAACCAAAGGCTCAGCGTGCCGTGCCGGAACCAGATTAGGGCCTGAAGCCATCCTGCGGTGTTGCGGCCAGCTCACGAGAAAGCGAGTTGAAGAAAGGAGCTCAGGGGCACTGTAATTCACAAACCTGCAGAGTTATAAATGACAGCGATCGTCCAAAAATATACTGAAGTAAGGCTGCCAAGAGGACTTGAAAGCGGGGCAGAATTGCAGGAAACCGATTTCAGGAGGTAGACTGGAATTGCATTTAAAGCATAGGAAAAGAGGCAGAACGTCCACAATGATGCACTTGGCCAAAAAGGGCGTATGCGTTTTTTCCTGAATATATTCAGGAAAAAACGCATACGCCCTTTTTGGCCAACCAAGCAAGCTTGCAAAGGAAATCTACACTACAATGAAGTCTCACTTCCCCCGGTCAAAAGGGCCATCTGAAAAAAGTGTAAACTCCAGAAAGGCAGGACAGGCCATGGAGAACTGGGAGCCTTGTTATGCTGATGGGTGGGATGTAAATTGCCAACAGCCACTCGGGAGAAGTGTATGGTGTTTCCTGAAACATCTAAAAAACAAAGCAACAGAGCCTAGGGCACTTCCACTTATGGTCCTATAGCTTAGAGAAATTAAAATCATAAAGACACAGCCACCCCAAAGGTTGGGACGGCTCTGTTTACAAGAACCTGGTTTACGGTACAAGTTCAATATCGCAGAAAGTGAAAAATGGATAAAGAAGTTGTGGTACTTACGTGCAATGCAACATCACTCAGCAATGAAGTCTATGTCATCAGGCCCGTAGCAGCATAATGAGTGGATTCAGGTATGATGATTCTAACTGAAATAAGTCACACAGAAAAAGAAACATCATAAGATATCACTAATACACGGAATGTAAACTTGGCTACACAGGAACTGAATTCCAAAACAGAACAGCGTCTCAAATTTAGAAACCCAACTTATGCTTGCTTAAGGGGAAAGGTGAGTTGGCGTGCGGCATAAAACCAGAGATTAAAATGAGCACAGATAAAGTTCCTTAAGCCAAATATGGAATAGACAGGAGCTACTACTTGCTCAACGAAATGGACTCAACACCCCATATTAAATGCCTAAGAGTGTACCTGACTAGGAAGTATCTTAAAACCTATGGATTGCTATGTCTCCGAAAGAGAATCAAGCGTGTGTACAGGGGCATAAACGCAGCAGTGATAGGACTGGAGAGGTTCGGTGAGCAATTGAAGACCCTTTGAAGTCATATTGCATGGTACCCATTCCACGGGTCTCAACTCTCCAAGTTTAAGGCATTCTTCCTTCAGCTAAAACATGCATGTGGAACCCAGAGTATGATCAACCGTGTGATCGGGAGACGTGTTCCAATATGTGTCAGTTTTCATCCCCTGGTACTAGGGTGCAACATTCCAGACGCTTTACTAACACTCTCCCGACTTGGAGAGTCAGTGCCTTTAACCTGCTGTTTGGCCCAGTTTGCAATTTCTACGGAAGATGAACAGGAATAGGGAGAACCAATGAGAGACTAGCTGGAGGTGTCTGGACGGGCAAATTTAACTCTCATTTCCCACCTGGAAGAGGAATTAACCAAAGGCTCAGCGTGCCGTGCCGGAACCAGATTAGGGCCTGAAGCCATCCTGCGGTGTTGCGGCCAGCTCACGAGAAAGCGAGTTGAAGAAAGGAGCTCAGGGGCACTGTAATTCACAAACCTGCAGAGTTATAAATGACAGCGATCGTCCAAAAATACACTGAAGTAAGGCTGCCAAGAGGACTTGAAAGCGGGGCAGAATTGCAGGAAACCGATTTCAGGAGGTAGACTGGAATTGCATTTAAAGCATAGGAAAAGAGGCAGAACGTCCACAATGATGCACTTGGCCAAAAAGGGCGTATGCGTTTTTTCCTGAATATATTCAGGAAAAAACGCATACGCCCTTTTTGGCCAACCAAGCAAGCTTGCAAAGGAAATCTACACTACAATGAAGTCTCAATTCCCCCCGGTCAAAAGGGCCATCTGAAAAAAGTGTAAACTCCAGAAAGGCAGGACAGGCCATGGAGAACTGGGAGCCTTGTTATGCTGATGGGCGGGATGTAAATTGCCAACAGCCACTCGGGAGAAGTGTATGGTGTTTCCTGAAACATCTAAAAAACAAAGCAACAGAGCCTAGGGCACTTCCACTTATGGTCCTATAGCTTAGGGAAATTAAAATCAAAAAGACACAGCCACCCCAAAGGTTGGGACGGCTCAGTTTACAAGAACCTGGTTTACGGTACAAGTTCAATATCGCAGAAAGTGAAAAATGGATAAAGAAGTTGTGGTACTTACGTACAATGCAATATCACACAGCAATGAAATCTATGTCATCAGGACCGTAGCAGCATAATGAGTGGATTCAGGTATGATGATTCTAACTGAAATAAGTCACACAGAAAAAGAAACATCATAAGATATCACTAATACACGGAATGTAAACTTGGCTACACAGGAACTGAATTCCAAAACAGAACAGTGTCTCAAATTTAGAAACCCAACTTATGCTTGCTTAAGGGGAAAGGTGAGTTGGGGTACTGCATAAAACCAGAGATTGAAATGAGCACAGATAAAGTTCCTTAAGCCAAATATGGAATAGACAAGAGCTGCTCCTTGCTCAACGAAATGGACTCAACACCCCATATTAAACGCCTAAGAATGTACCTGCCTAGGAATTATCTTAAAACCTATGGACTGCTATGTCTCCGAAAGAGAATCAAGCGTGTGTACAGGGGCATAAACGCAGCAGTGATAGGACTGGAGAGGTTCGGTGAGCAATTGAAGACCCTTTGAAGTCATATTGCATGGTACCCATTCCACGGGTCTCAACTCTCCAAGTTTAAGGCATTCTTCCTTCAGCTAAAACATGCATGTGGAACCGAGAGTATGATCAACCGTGTGATCGGGAGACGTGTTCCAATATGTGTCAGTTTTCATCCCCTGGTACTCGGGTGCAACATTCCAGACGCTTTACTAACACTCTCCCGACTTGGAGAGTCAGTGCCTTTAACCTCCTGTTTGGCCCAGTTTGCAATTTCTACGGAAGATGAACAGGAATAGGGAGAACCAATGAGAGACTAGCTGGAGGTGTCTGGAAGGGCAAATTTAACTCTCATTTCCCACCAGGAAGAGGAATTAACCAAAGGCTCAGCGTGCCGTGCCGGAACCAGATTAGGGCCTGAAGCCATCCTGCGGTGTTGCGGCCAGCTCACGAGAAAGCGAGTTGAAGAAAGGAGCTCAGGGGCACTGTAATTCACAAACCTGCAGAGTTATAAATGACAGCTATCGTCCAAAAATATACTGAAGTAAGGCTGCCAAGAGGACTTGAAGGCGGGGCAGAATTGCAGGAAACCGATTTCAGGAGGTAGACTGGAATTGCATTTAAAGCATAGGAAAAGAGACAGAACGTCCACAATGATGCACTTGGCCAAAAAGGGCGTATGCGTTTTTTCCTGAATATATTCAGGAAAAAACGCATACGCCCTTTTTGGCCAACCAAGCAAGCTTGCAAAGGAAATCTGCACTACAATGAAGTCTCACTCCCCCCCGGTCAAAAGGGCCATCTGAAAAAAGTGTAAAATCCAGAAAGGCAGGACAGGCCATGGAGAACTGGGAGCCTTGTTATGCTGATGGGCGGGATGTAAATTGCCAACAGCCACTCGGGAGAAGTGTATGGTGTTTCCTGAAACATCTAAAAAACAAAGCAACACAGCCTAGGGCACTTCCACTTATGGTCCTATAGCTTAGGGAAATTAAAATCAAAAAGACAGAGCCACCCCAAAGGCTGGGACGGCTCTGTTTACAAGAACCTGGTTTACGGTACAAGTTCAATATCGCAGAAAGTGAAAAATGGATAAAGAAGTTGTGGTACTTACGTACAATGCAACATCACTCAGCAACGAAGTCTATGTCATCAGGCCCGTAGCAGCATAATGAGTGGATTCAGGTATGATGATTCTAACTGAAATAAGTCACACAGAAAAAGAAACATCATAAGATATCACTAATACACGGAATGTAAACTTGGCTACAGAAGAACTGAAATACAAAACAGAACAGGATCTAAAATTTAGAAACCCAACTTATTCTTGCTTAAGGGGAAATGTGAGTTGAGGTGCTGCATAAAACCAGAGATTGAAATGAGCACAGATAAAGTTCCTGAAGCCAAATATGGAATAGAAGACAAGAGCTACTCCTTGCTCAACGAAATGGACTCAACACCCCATATTAAACGCCTAAGAATGTACCTGCCTAGGAATTATCTTAAAACCTATGGACTGCTATGTCTCCGAAAGAGAATCAAGCGTGTGTACAGGGGCATAAACGCAGCAGTGATAGGATTGGAGAAGTTCGGTGAGCAAATGAAGACCCTTTGAAGTCATATTGCATGGTACCCATTCCACGGGTCTCAACTCTCCAGGTTTAAGGTATTCTTCCTTCAGCTAATACATGCATGTGGAACCTAGAGTATGATCAACCGTGTGATCGGGAGACGTGTTCCAATATGTGTCAGTTTTCGTCCCCTGGTACTCGGGTGCAACATTCCAGACGCTTTACTAACACTCTCCCGACTTGGAGAGTCAGTGCCTTTAACCTCCTGTTTGGCCCAGTTTGCAATTTCTGTGGAAGATGAACAGGAATAGGGAGAACCAATGAGAGACTAGCTGGAGGTGTCTGGACGGGCAAATTTAACTCTCATTTCCCACCAGGAAGAGGAATTAACCAAAGGCTCAGCGTGCCGTGCCGGAACCAGATTAGGGCCTGAAGCCATCCTGTGGTGTTGCGGCCAGCTCACGAGAAAGCGAGTTGAAGAAAGGAGCTCAGGGGCACTGTAATTCACAAACCTGCAGAGTTATAAATGACAGCGATCGTCCAAAAATATACTGAAGTAAGGCTGCCAAGAGGACTTGAAAGCGGGGCAGAATTGCAGGAAACCGATTTCAGGAGGTAGACTGGAATTGCATTTAAAGCATAGGAAAAGAGGCAGAACGTCCACAATGATGCACTTGGCCAAAAAGGGCGTATGCGTTTTTTCCTGAATATATTCAGGAAAAAACGCATACGCACTTTTTGGCCAACCAAGCAAGCTTGCAAAGGAAATCTACACTACAATGAAGTCTCACTTCCCCCCGGTCAAAAGGGCCATCTGAAAAAAGTGTAAACTCCAGAAAGGCAGGACAGGCCATGGAGAACTGGGAGCCTTGTTATGCTGATGGGCGGGATGTAAATTGCCAACAGCCACTCGGGAGAAGTGTATGGTGTTTCCTGAAACATCTAAAAAACAAAGCAACAGAGCCTAGGGCACTTCCACTTATGGTCCTATAGCTTAGAGAAATTAAAATCATAAAGACACAGCCACCCCAAAGGTTGGGACGGCTCTGTTTACAAGAACCTGGTTTACGGTACAAGTTCAATATCGCAGAAAGTGAAAAATGGATAAAGAAGTTGTGGTACTTACGTACAATGCAACATCACTCAGCAATGAAGTCTATGTCATCAGGCCCGTAGCAGCATAATGAGTGGATTCAGGTATGATGATTCTAACTGAAATAAGTCACACAGAAAAAGAAACATCATAAGATATCACTAATACACGGAATGTAAACTTGGCTACACAGGAACTGAATTACAAAACAGAACAGGGTCTCAAATTTAGAAACCCAACTTATGCTTGCTTAAGGGGAAAGGTGAGTTGGGGTACTGCATAAAACCAGAGATTGAAATGAGCACAGATAAAGTTCCTTAAGCCACATATGGAATAGACAAGAGCTACTCCTTGCTCAACCAAATGGACTCAACACCCCATATTAAATGCCTAAGAATGTACCTGCCTAGGAATTATCTTAAAACCTATGGACTGCTATGTCTCCGAAAGAGAATCAAGCGTGTGTACAGGGGCATAAACGCAGCAGTGATAGGACTGGAGAGGTTCGGTGAGCAAATGAAGACCCTTTGAATTCATATTGCATGGTACCCATTCCACGGGTCTCAACTCTCCAGGTTTAAGGGATTCTTCCTTCAGCTAAAACATGCATGTGGAACCCAGAGTATGATCAACCGTGTGATCGGGAGACGTGTTACAATATGTGTCAGTTTTCGTCCCCTGGTACTCGGGTGCAACATTCCAGACACTTTACTAAAACTCTCCCGACTTGGAGAGTCAGTGCCTTTAACCTCCTGTTTGGCCCAGTTTGCAATTTCTGCGGAAGATGAACAGGAATAGGGAGAACCAATGAGAGACTAGCTGGAGGTGTCTGGACGGGCAAATTTAACTCTCATTTCCCACCAGGAAGAGGAATTAACCAAAGGCTCAGCGTGCCGTGCCGGAACCAGATTAGGGCCTGAAGCCATCCGGCGGTGTTGCGGCCAGCTCACGAGAAAGCGAGTTGAAGAAAGGAGCTCAGGGGCACTGTAATTCACAAACCTGCAGAGTTATAAATGACAGCTATCGTCCAAAAATATACTGAAGTAAGGCTGCCAAGAGGACTTGAAAGCGGGGCAGAATTGCAGGAAACCGATTTCAGGAGGTAGACTGGAATTGCATTTAAAGCATAGGAAAAGAGGCAGAACGTCCACAATGATGCACTTGGCCAAAAAGGGCGTATGCGTTTTTTCCTGAATATATTCAGGAAAAAACGCATACGCCCTTTTTGGCCAACAAAGCAAGCTTGCAAAGGAAATCTGCACTACAATGAAGTCTCACTTCCCTCCGGTCAAAAGGGCCATCTGAAAAAAGTGTAAAATCCAGAAAGGCAGGACAGGCCATGGAGAACTGGGAGCCTTGTTATGCTGATGGGCGGGATGTAAATTGCCAACAGCCACTCGGGTGAAGTGTATGGTGTTTCCTGAAACATCTAAAAAACAAAGCAACAGAGCCAAGTGCACTTCCACTTATGGTCCTATAGCTTAGGGAAATTAAAATCAAAAAGACACAGCCACCCCAAAGGTTGGGACGGCTCTGTTTACAAGAACCTGGTTTACGGTACAAGTTCAATATCGCAGAAAGTGAAAAATGGATAAAGAAGTTGTGGTACTTACGTACAATGCAACATCACTCAGCAATGAAGTCTATGTCATCAGGCCCGTAGCAGCATAATGAGTGGATTCAGGTATGATGATTCTAACTGAAATAAGTCACACAGAAAAAGAAACATCATAAGATATCACTAATACACGGAATGTAAACTTGGCTACACAGGAACTGAATTACAAAACAGAACAGGGTCTCAAATTTAGAAACCCAACTTAAGCTTGCTTAAGGGGAAAGGTGAGTTGGCGTGCGGCATAAAACCAGAGATTGAAATGAGCACAGATAAAGTTCCTTAAGCCAAATATGGAATAGACAGGAGCTACTACTTGCTTAACGAAATGGACTCAACACCCCATATTAAATGCCTAAGAGTGTACCTGACTAGGAAGTATCTTAAAACCTATGGATTGCTATGTCTCCGAAAGAGAATCAAGCGTGTGTACAGGGGCATAAACGCAGCAGTGATAGGACTGGAGAGGTTCGGTGAGCAATTGAAGACCCTTTGAAGTCATATTGCATGGTACCCATTCCACGGGTCTCAACTCTGCAGGTTTAAGGTATTCTTCCTTCAGCTAAAACATGCATGTGGAACCCAGAGTATGATCAACCGTGTGATCGGGAGCCGTGTTCCAATATGTGTCAGTTTTCGTCCCCTGGTACTCGGGTGCAACATTCCAGACGCTTTACTAACACTCTCCCGACTTGGAGAGTCAGTGCCTTTAACCTCCTGTTTGGCCCAGTTTGCAATTTCTGCGGAAGATGAACAGGAATAGGGAGAACCAATGACAGACTAGCTGGAGGTGTCTGGATGGGCAAATTTAACTCTCATTTCCCACCTGGAAGAGGAATTAACCAAAGGCTCAGCGTGCCGTGCCGGAACCAGATTAGGGCCTGAAGCCATCCTGCGGTGTTGTGGCCGGCTCACGAGAAAGCGAGTTGAAGAAAGGAGCTCAGGGGCACTGTAATTCACAAACGTGCAGAGTTATAAATGACAGCTATCGTCCAAAAATATACTGAAGTAAGGCTGCCAAGAGGACTTGAAAGCGGGGCAGAATTGCAGGAAACCGATTTCAGGAGGTAGACTGGAATTGCATTTAAAGCATAGGAAAAGAGGCAGAACGTCCACAATGATGCACTTGGCCAAAAAGGGCGTATGCGTTTTTTCCTGAATATATTCAGGAAAAAACGCATACGCCCTTTTTGGCCAACCAAGCAAGCTTGCAAAGGAAATCTACACTACAATGAAGTCTCACTTCCCCCCGGTCAAAAGGGCCATCTGAAAAAAGTGTAAACTCCAGAAAGGCAGGACAGGCCATGGAGAACTGGGAGCCTTGTTATGCTGATGGGCGGGATGTAAATTGCCAACAGTCACTCGGGAGAAGTGTATGGTGTTTCCTGAAACATCTAAAAATCAAAGCAACAGAGCCTAGGGCACTTCCACTTATGGTCCTATAGCTTAGGGAAATTAAAATCAAAAAGACACAGCCACCCCAAAAGTTGGGACGGCTCTGTTTACAAGAACCTGGTTTACGGTACAAGTTCAATATCGCAGAAAGTGAAAAATGGATAAAGAAGTTGTGGTACTTACGTACAATGCAATATCACTCAGCAATGAAATCTATGTCATCAGGCCCGTAGCAGCATAATGAGTGGATTCAGGTATGAAGATTCTAACTGAAATAAGTCACACAGAAAAAGAAACATCATAAGATATCACTAATACACGGAATGTAAACTTGGCTACACAGGAACTGAATTCCAAAACAGAACAGGGTCTCAAATTTAGAAACCCAACTTATGCTTGCTTAAGGGGAAAGGTGAGTTGGGGTGCTGCATAAAACCAGAGATTGAAATGAGCACAGATAAAGTTCCTTAAGCCAAATATGGAATAGACAAGAGCTACTCCTTGCTCAACGAAATGGACTCAACACCCCATATTAAATGCCTAAGAATGTACCTGCCTAGGAATTATCTTAAAACCTATGGACTGCTATGTCTCCGAAAGAGAATCAAGCATGTGTACAGGGGCATAAACGCAGCAGTGATAGGATTGGAGAAGTTCGGTGAGCAAATGAAGACCCTTTGAAGTCATATTGCATGGTACCCATTCCACGGGTCTCAACTCTCCAGGTTTAAGGGATTCTTCCTTCAGCTAAAACATGCATGTGGATCCCAGAGTATGATCAACCGTGTGATCGGGAGACGTGTTCCAATATGTCTCAGTTTTTGTCCCCTGGTACTCGGGTGCAACATTCCAGACGCTTTACTAACACTCTCCCGACTTGGAGAGTCAGTGCCTTTAACCTCCTGTTTGGCCCAGTTTGCAATTTCTGAGGAAGATGAACAGGAATAGGGAGAACCAATGAGAGACTAGCTGGAGGTGTCTGGACGGGCAAATTTAACTCTCATTTCCCACCAGGAAGAGGAATTAACCAAAGGCTCAGCGTGCCGTGCCGGAACCAGATTAGGGCCTGAAGCCATCCTGCGGTGTTGCGGCCAGCTCACGAGAAAGCGAGTTGAAGAAAGGAGCTCAGGGGCACTGTAATTCACAAACCTGCAGTTATAAATGACAGCTATCGTCCAAAAATATACTGAAGTGAGGCTGCCAAGAGGACTTGAAAGTGGGGCAGAATTGCAGGAAACCGATTTCAGGAGGTAGACTGCAATTGCATTTACAGCATAGGAAAAGAGGCAGAACGTCCAGAATGATGCACTTGGCCAAAAAGGGCGTATGCGTTTTTTCCTGAATATATTCAGGAAAAAACGCATACGCCCTTTTTGGCCAACCAAGCAAGCTTGCAAAGGAAATCTGCACTACAATGAAGTCTCACTTCCCCCCGGTCAAAAGGGCCATCTGAAAAATGTGTAAAATCCAGAAAGGCAGGACAGGCCATGGAGAACTGGGAGCCTTGTTATGCTGATGGACGGGATGTAAATTGCCAACAGCCACTCGGGAGAAGTGTATGGTGTTTCCTGAAACATCTAAAAATCAAAGCAACAGAGCCTAGGGCACTTCCACTTATGGTCCTATAGCTTAGAGAAATTAAAATCATAAAGACACAGCCACCCCAAAGGTTGGGACGGCTCTGTTTACAAGAACCTGGTTTATGGTACAAGTTCAATATCGCAGAAAGTGAAAAATGGATAAAGAAGTTGTGGTACTTACGTACAATGCAACATCACTCAGCGATGAAGTCTATGTCATCAGGCCCGTAGCAGCATAATGAGTGGATTCAGGTATGATGATTCTAACTGAAATAAGTCACACAGAAAAAGAAACATCATAAGATATCACTAATATACGGAATGTAAACTTGGCTACACAGGAACTGAATTACAAAACAGAACAGTGTCTCAAATTTAGAAAACCAACTTATGCTTGCTTAAGGGGAAAGGTGAGTTGCCGTGCGGCATAAAACCAGAGATTGAAATGCGCACAGATAAAGTTCCTTAAGCCAAATATGGAATAGACAGGAGCTACTACTTGCTCAACCAAATGGACTCAACACCCCATATTAAATGCCTAAGAGTGTACCTGACTAGGAAGTATCTTAAAACCTATGGATTGCTATGACTCCGAAAGAGAATCAAGCGTGTGTACAGGGGCATAAACGCAGCAGTGATAGGACTGGAGAGGTTCGGTGAGCAATTGAAGACCCTTTGAAGTCATATTGCATGGTACCCATTCCACGGGTCTCAACTCTCCAAGTTTAAGGCATTCTTCCTTAAGCTAAAACATGCATGTGGAACCCAGAGTATGATCAACCGTGTGATCGGGAGACGTGTTCCAATATGTGTCAGTTTTCGTCCCCTGGTACTCGGGTGCAACATTCCAGACGCTTTACTAACACTCTCCCGACTTGGAGAGTCAGTGCCTTTAACCTCCTGTTTGGCCCAGTTTGCAATTTCTGCGGAAGATGAACAGGAATAGGGAGAACCAATGAGAGACTAGCTGGAGGTGTCTGGACGGGCAAATTTAACTCTCATTTCCCACCAGGAAGAGGAATTAACCAAAGGCTCAGCGTGCCGTGCCGGAACCAGATTAGGGCCTGAAGCCATCCTGCGGTGTTGCGGCCAGCTCACGAGAAAGCGAGTTGAAGAAAGGAGCTCAGGGGCACTGTAATTCACAAACCTGCGGTTATAAATGACAGCTATCGTCCAAAAATATACTGAAGTGAGGCTGCCAAGAGGACTTGAAAGTGGGGCAGAATTGCAGGAAACCGATTTCAGGAGGTAGACAGGAATTGCATTTAAAGCATAGGAAAAGAGGCAGAACGTCCACAATGATGCACTTGGCCAAAAAGGGCGTATGCGTTTTTTCCTGAATATATTCAGGAAAAAACGCATACGCCCTTTTTGGCCAACCAAGCAAGCTTGCAAAGGAAATCTGCACTACAATGAAGTCTCACTTCCCCCCGGTCAAAAGGGCCATCTGAAAAAAGTGTAAAATCCAGAAAGGCAGGACAGGCCATGGAGAACTGGGAGCCTTGTTATGCTGATGGGCGGGATGTAAATTGCCAACAGCCACTCGGGAGAAGTGTATGGTGTTTCCTGAAACATCTAAAAAACAAAGCAACAGAGCCTAGGGCACTTCCACTTATGGTCCTATAGCTTAGGGAAATTAAAATCAAAAAGACACAGCCACCCCAAAAGTTGGGACGGCTCTGTTTACAAGAACCTGGTTTACGGTACAAGTTCAATATCGCAGAATTTGTAAAATGGATAAAGAAGTTGTGGTACTTACGTACAATGCAATATCACTCAGCAATGAAATCTATGTCATCAGGCCCGTAGCAGCATAATGAGTGGATTCAGGTATGATGATTCTAACTGAAATAAGTCACACAGGAAAACAAACATCATAAGATATCACTAATACACGGAATGTAAACTTGGCTACATAGGAACTGAATTACAAAACAGAACAGGGTCTCAAATTTAGAAACCCAACTTATGCTTGCTTAAGGGGAAAGGTGAGTTGGGGTGCTGCATAAAACCAGAGATTGAAATGAGCACAGATAAAGTTCCTTAAGCCAAATATGGAATAGACAAGAGCTACTCCTTGCTCAACGAAATGGACTCAACACCCCATATTAAACGCCTGAGAATGTACCTGACTAGGAAGTATCTTAAAACCTATGGATTGCTATGTCTCCGAAAGAGAATCAAGCGTGTGTACAGGGGCATAAACGCAGCAGTGATAGGACTGGAGAGGTTCGGTGAGCAAATGAAGACCCTTTGAAGTCATATTGCATGGTACCCATTCCACGGGTCTCAACTCTCCAGGTTTAAGGTATTCTTCCTTCAGCTAAAACATGCATGTGGAACCCAGAGTATGATCAACCTTGTGATCGGGAGACGTGTTCCAATATGTGTCAGTTTTCGTCCCCTGGTACTCGGGTGCAACATTCCAGACGCTTTACTAACACTCTCCCGACTTGGAGAGTCAGTGCCTTTAACCTCCTGTTTGGCCCAGTTTGCAATTTCGTGCAGAAGATGAACAGGAATAGGGAGAACCAATGACAGACTAGATGGAGGTGTCTGGACGGGCAAATTTAACGCTCATTTCCCACCAGGAAGAGGAATTAACCAAAGGCTCAGCGTGCCATGCCGGAACGAGATTAGGGCCTGAAGCCATCCTGCGGTGTTGCGGCCAGCTCACGAGAAAGCGAGTTGAAGAAAGCAGCTCAGGGGCACTGTAATTCACAAACCTTCAGAGTTATAAATGACAGCTATCGTACAAAAATATACTGAAGTAAGGCTGCCAAGAGGACTTGAAAGCGGGGCAGAATTGCAGGAAACCGATTTCAGGAAGTAGACTGCAATTGCATTTACAGCATAGGAAAAGAGGCAGAACGTCCACAATGATGCACTTGGCCAAAAAGGGCGTATGCGTTTTTTCCTGAATATATTCAGGAAAAAACGCATACGCCCTTTTTGGCCAACCAAGCAAGCTTGCAAAGGAAATCTGCACTACAATGAAGTCTCACTTCCCCCCGGTCAAAAGGGCCATCTGAAAAAAGTGTAAAATCCAGAAAGGCAGGAGAGGCCATGGAGAACCTGGAGCCTTGTTATGCTGCTGGGCGTGATTTAAATTGCCAACAGCTATTCCGGAGAAGTGTATGGTGTTTCCTGAAACATCTAAAAAACAAAGCAACACAGCCTAGGGCACTTCCACTTATGGTCCTATAGCTTAGGGAAATTAAAATCAAAAAGACACAGCCACCCCAAAGGTTGAGACGGCTCTGTTTACAAGAACCTGGTTTACGGTACAAGTTCAATATCGCAGAAAGTGAAAAATGGATAAAGAAGTTGTGGTACATATGTACAATGCAATATCACTCAGCAATGAAATCTATGTCATCAGGCCCGTAGCAGCATAATGAGTGGATTCAGGTACGATGATTCTAACTGAAATAAGTCACACAGAAAAAGAAACATCATAAGATATCACTAATACACGGAATGTAAACTTGGCTCCACAGGACCTGAATTCCAAAACAGAACAGGGTCTCAAATTTAGAAAAGCAACTTATGCTTGCTTAATGGGAAAGGTGAGTTGGGGTGCTGCATAAAACCAGAGATTGAAATGAGCACAGATAAAGTTCCTTAAGCCAAATATGGAATAGACAAGAGCTACTCCTTGCTCAACGAAATGGACTCAACACACCTTATTAAATGCCTAAGAGTGTACCTGACTAGGAAGTATCTTAAAACCTATGGATTGCTATGTCTCCGAAAGAGAATCAAGTGTTTGTACAGGGGCACAAACGCAGCAGTGATAGGACTGGAGAGGTTCGGTGAGCAAATGAAGACCCTTTGAAGTCATATTGCATGGTACCCATTCCACGGGTCTCAACTCTCCAGGTTTAAGGTATTCTTCCTTCAGCTAAAACATGCATGTGGAACCCAGAGTATGATCAACCGTGTGATCGGGAGACGTGTTCCAATATGTGTCAGTTTTCGTCCCCTGGTACTCGGGTGCAACATTCCAGACGCTTTACTAACACTCTCCCGACTTGGAGAGTCAGTGCCTTTAACCTCCTGTTTGGCCCAGTTTGCAATTTCTGCGGAAGATGAACAGGAATTGGGAGAACCAATGAGAGACTAGCTGGAGGTGTCTGGACGGGGAAATTTAACTCTCATTTCCCACCAGGAAGAGGAATTAACCAAAGGCTCAGCGTGCCGTGCCGGAACCAGATTAGGGCCTGAAGCCAGCATGCGGTGTTGCGGCCGGCTCACGAGAAAGCGAGTTGAAGAAAGGAGCTCAGGGTCACTGTAATTCACAAACCTGCAGAGTTATAAATGACAGCTATCGTCCAAAAATATACTGAAGTAAGGCTGCCAAGAGGACTTGAAAGCGGGGCAGAATTGCAGGAAACCGATTTCAGGAGGTAGACTGGAATTGCATTTAAAGCATAGGAAAAGAGGCAGAACGTCCACAATGATGCACTTGGCCAAAAAGGGCGTATGCGTTTTTTCCTGAATATATTCAGGAAAAAACGCATACGCCCTTTTTGGCCAACCAAGCAAGCTTGCAAAGGAAATCTGCACTACAATGAAGTCTCACTTCCCCCCGGTCAAAAGGGCCATCTGAAAAAAGTGTAAAATCCTGAAAGGCAGGACAGGCCATGGAGAACTGGGAGCCTTGTTATGCTGATGGGCGGGATGTAAATTGCCAACAGCCACTCGGGAGAAGTGTATGGTGTTTCCTGAAACATCTAAAAATCAAAGCAACAGAGCCTAGGGCACTTCCACTTATGGTCCTATAGCTTAGGGAAATTAAAATCAAAAAGACACAGCCACCCCAAAGGTTGGACGGCTCTGTTTACAAGAACCTGGTTTACGGTACAAGTTCAATATCGCAGAAAGTGAAAAATGGATAAAGAAGTTGTGGTACTTACGTACAATGCAGTATCACTCAGCAATGAAATCTATGTCATCAGGCCCGTAGCAGCATAATGAGTGGATTCAGGTATGATGATTCTTACTGAAATAAGTCACACAGAAAAAGAAACATCATAAGATATCACTAATACACGGAATGTAAACTTGGCTACACAGGAACTGAATTACAAAACAGAACTGGGTCGCAAATTTAGAAACCCAACTTATGCTTGCTTAAGGGGAAAGGTGAGTTGGGGTGCTGCATAAAACCAGAGATTGAAATGAGCACAGATAAAGTTCCTTAAGCCAAATATGGAATAGACAAGAGCTACTCCTTGCTCAACGAAATGGACTCAACACCCCATATTAAACGCCTAAGAATGTACCTGACTAGGAAGTATCTTAAAACCTATGGATTGCTATGTCTCCGAAAGAGAATCAAGCGTGTGTACAGGGGCATAAACGCAGCAGTGATAGGATTGGAGAAGTTCGGTGAACAAATGAAGACCCTTTGAAGTCATATTGCATGGTACCCATTCCACGGGTCTCAACTCTCCAGGTTTAAGGTATTCTTCCTTCAGCTAAAACATGCATGTGGAACCCAGAGTATGATCAACCGTGTGATCGGGAGACGTGTTCCAATATGTGTCAGTTGTCGTCCCCTGGTACTCGGGTGCAACATTCCACACGCTTTACTAACACTCTCCCGACTTGGAGAGTCAGTGCCTTTAACCTCCTGTTTGGCCCAGTTTGCAGTTTCTGCGGAAGATGAACAGGAATAGGGAGAACCAATGAGAGACTAGCTGGAGGTGTCTGGACGGGCAAATTTAACTCTCATTTCCCACCAGGAAGAGGAATTAACCAAAGGCCTAGTGTGCCGTGCCGGAACCAGATTAGGGCCTGAAGCCATCCTGCGGTGTTGCGGCCAGCTCACGAGAAAGCGAGTTGAAGAAAGGAGCTCAGGGGCACTGTAATTCACAAACCTGCAGAGTTATAAATGACAGCTATCGTCCAAAAATATACTGAAGTAAGGCTGCCAAGAGGACTTGAAAGCGGGGCAGAATTGCAGGAAACCGATTTCAGGAGGTAGACTGGAATTGCATTTAAAGCATAGGAAAAGAGGCAGAACGTCCACAATGATGCACTTGGCCAAAAAGTGCATATGCGTTTTTTCCTGAATATATTCAGGAAAAAACGCATACACACTTTTTGGCCAACCAAGCAAGCTTGCAAGGGAAATCTGCACTACAATGAAGTCTCACTTCCCCCCGGTCAAAAGGGCCATCTGAAAAAAGTGTAAAATCCAGAAAGGCAGGACAGGCCATGGAGAACTGGGAGCCTTGTTATGCTGATGGGCGGGATGTAAATTGCCGACAGCCACTTGGGAGAAGTGTATGGTGTTTCCTGAAACATCTAAAAAACAAAGCAACAGAGCCTAGGGCACTTCCACTTATGGTCCTATAGCTTAGGGAAATTAAAATCAAAAAGACACAGCCACCCCAAAGGTTGGGATGGCTCTGTTTACAAGAACCTGGTTTACGTAACAAGTTCAATATCGCAGAAAGTGAAAAATGGATAAAGAAGTTGTGGTACTTATGTACAATGCAATATCACACAGCAATGAAATCTATGTCATCAGGCCCGTAGCAGCATAATGAGTGGATTCAGGTACGATGATTCTAACTGAAATAAGTCACACAGAAAAAGAAACATCATAAGATATCACTAATACACGGAATGTAAACTTGGCTACACAGGAACTGAATTACAAAACAGAACAGGGTCTCAAATTTAGAAAAGCAACTTATGCTTGCTTAAGGGGAAAGGTGAGTTGGGGTGCTGCATAAAACCAGAGATTGAAATGAGCACAGATAAAGTTCCTTAAGCCAAATATGGAATAGACAAGAGCTACTCCTTGCTCAACGAAATGGATTAAACACCCCATATTAAACGCCTAATTATGTACCTGACTAGGAAGTATCTTAAAACCTATGGACTGCTATGTCTCCGAAAGAGAATCAAGCGTGTGTACAGGGGCATAAACGCAGCAGTGATAGGATTGGAGAGGTTCGGTGAGCAAATGAAGTCCCTTTGAAGTCATATTGCATGGTACCCATTCCACGGGTCTCAACTCTCCAGGTTTAAGGTATTCTTCCTTCAGCTAAAACATGCATGTGGAACCCAGAGTATGATCAACCGTGTGATCGGGAGACGTGTTCCAATATGTGTCAGTTTTCATCCCCTGGTACTCGGGTGCAACATTCCAGACGCTTTACTAACACTCTCCCGACTTGGAGAGTCAGTGCCTTTAACCTCCTCTTTGGCCCAGTTTGCAATTTCTGCGGAAGATGAACAGGAATAGGGAGAACCAATGACAGACTAGCTGGAGGTGTCTGGACGGGCAAATTTAACTCTCATTTCCCACCAGGAAGAGGAATTAACCAAAGGCTCAGCGTGCCGTGCCGGAACCAGATTAGGGCCTGAAGCCATCCTGCGGTGTTGCGGCCAGCTCACGAGAAAGCGAGTTGAAGAAAGGAGCTCATGGGCACTGTAATTCACAAACCAGCAGAGTTATAAATGACAGCTATCGTCCAAAAATATACTGAAGTAAGGCTGCCAAGAGGACTTGAAAGCGGGGCAGAATTGCAGGAAACCGATTTCAGGAGGTAGACTGGAATTGCATTTAAAGCATAGGAAAAGAGGCAGAACGTCCACAATGATGCACTTGGCCAAAAAGGGCGTATGCGTTTTTTCCTGAATATATTCAGGAAAAAACGCATACGCCCTTTTTGGCCAACCAAGCAAGCTTGCAAAGGAAATCTGCACTACAATGAAGTCTCACTTCCCCCCGGTCAAAAGGGCCATCTGAAAAAAGTGTAAAATCCAGAAAGGCAGGACAGGCCATGGAGAACTGGGAGCCTTGTTATGCTGATGGGCGGGATATAAATTGCCGACAGCCACTCGGGAGAAGTGTATGGTGTTTCCTGAAACATCTAAAAAACAAAGCAACAGAGCCTAGGGCACTTCCACTTATGGTCCTATAGCTTAGGGAAATTAAAATCAAAAAGACACAGCCACCCCAAAGGTTGGGACGGCTCTGTTTACAAGAACCTGGTTTACGGTACAAGTTCAATATCGCAGAAAGTGAAAAATGGATAAAGAAGTTGTGGTACTTACATACAATGCAATATCACTCAGCAATGAAATCTATGTCATCAGGCCCGTAGCAGCATAATGAGTGGATTCAGGTATGATATTCTAACTGAAATAAGTCACACAGAAAAAGAAACATCATAAGATATCACTAATACACGGAATGTAAACTTGGCTAAATAGGAACTGAATTCCAAAACAGAACAGGGTCTCAAATTTAGAAACCCAACTTATGCTTGCTTAAGGGAAAAGGTGAGTTGGGGTGCTGCATAAAACCAGAGATTGAAATGAGCACAGATAAAGTCCCTTAAGCCAAATATGGAATAGACAAGAGCTACTGCTTGCTCAACGAAACGGACTCAACACCCCATATTAAACGCCTAAGAATGTACCTGACTAGGAAGTAGCTTAAAACCTAAGGAATGCTATGTCTCCGAAAGAGAATCAAGCGTGTGTACAGGGGCATAAACGCAGCAGTGATAGGATTGGAGAGGTTCGGTGAACAAATGAAGACCCTTTGAAGTCATATTGCATGGTACCCATTCCACGGGTCTCAACTCTCCAGGTTTAAGGTATTCTTCCTTCAGCTAAAACATACATGTGGAACCCAGAGTATGATCAACCGTGTGATCGGGAGACGTGTTCCAATATGTGTCAGTTTTCGTCCCCTGGTACTCGGGTGCAACATTCCAGACGCTTTACTAACACTCTCCCGACTTGGAGAGTCAGTGCCTTTAACCTCCTGTTTGGCCCAGTTTGCAATTTCTGCGGAAGATGAACAGGAATAGGGAGAACCAATGACAGACTAGCTGGAGGTGTCTTGACGGGCAAATTTAACTCTCATTTCGCACCAGGAAGAGGAATTAACCAATGGCTCAGCGTGCCGTGCCGGAACCAGATTAGGGCCTGAAGCTATCCTGCGGTGTTGCGGCCAGCTCACGAGAAAGCGAGTTGAAGAAAGGAGCTCAGGGGCACTGTAATTCACAAACCTGCAGAGTTATAAATGATAGCTATCGTCCAAAAATATACTGAAGTAAGGCTGCCAAGAGGACTTGAAAGCGGTGCAGAATTGCAGGAAACCGATTTCGGGAGGTAGACTGGAATTGCATTTAAAGCATAGGAAAAGAGGCAGAACGTCCACAATGATGCACTTGGCCAAAAAGGGCGTATGCGTTTTTTCCTGAATATATTCAGGAAAAAACGCATACGCCCTTTTTGGCCAACCAAGCAAGCTTGCAAAGGAAATCTGCACTACAATGAAGTCTCACTTCCCCCCGGTCAAAAGGGCCATCTGAAAAAAGTGTAAAATCCAGAAAGGCAGGACAGGCCATGGAGAACTGGGAGCCTTGTTATGCTGATGGGCGGGATATAAATTGCCAACAGCCACTCGGGAGAAGTGTATGGTGTTTCCTGAAACATCTAAAAAACAAAGCAACAGAGCCTAGGGCACTTCCACTTATGGTCCTATAGCTTAGGGAAATTAAAATCAAAAAGACACAGCCACCCCAAAGGTTGGGACGGCTCTGTTTACAAGAACCTGGTTTACGGTACAAGTTCAATATCGCAGAAAGTGAAAAATGGATAAAGAAGTTGTGGTACTTACATACAATGCAATATCACTCAGCAATGAAATCTATGTCATCAGGCCCGTAGCAGCATAATGAGTGGATTCAGGTATGATATTCTAACTGAAATAAGTCACACAGAAAAAGAAACATCATAAGATATCACTAATACACGGAATGTAAACTTGGCTAAATAGGAACTGAATTCCAAAACAGAACAGGGTCTCAAATTTAGAAACCCAACTTATGCTTGCTTAAGGGAAAAGGTGAGTTGGGGTGCTGCATAAAACCAGAGATTGAAATGAGCACAGATAAAGTCCCTTAAGCCAAATATGGAATAGACAAGAGCTACTGCTTGCTCAACGAAACGGACTCAACACCCCATATTAAACGCCTAAGAATGTACCTGACTAGGAAGTAGCTTAAAACCTAAGGAATGCTATGTCTCCGAAAGAGAATCAAGCGTGTGTACAGGGGCATAAACGCAGCAGTGATAGGATTGGAGAGGTTCGGTGAACAAATGAAGACCCTTTGAAGTCATATTGCATGGTACCCATTCCACGGGTCTCAACTCTCCAGGTTTAAGGTATTCTTCCTTCAGCTAAAACATACATGTGGAACCCAGAGTATGATCAACCGTGTGATCGGGAGACGTGTTCCAATATGTGTCAGTTTTCGTCCCCTGGTACTCGGGTGCAACATTCCAGACGCTTTACTAACACTCTCCCGACTTGGAGAGTCAGTGCCTTTAACCTCCTCTTTGGCCCAGTTTGCAATTTCTGCGGAAGATGAACAGGAATAGGGAGAACCAATGACAGACTAGCTGGAGGGGTCTGGACGGGCAAATTTAACTCTCATTTCGCACCAGGAAGAAGAATTAACCAAAGGCTCAGCGTGCCGTGCCGGAACCAGATTAGGGCCTGAAGCTATCCTGCGGTGTTGCGGCCAGCTCACGAGAAAGCGAGTTGAAGAAAGGAGCTCAGGGGCACTGTAATTCACAAACCTGCAGAGTTATAAATGATAGCTATCGTCCAAAAATATACTGAAGTAAGGCTGCCAAGAGGACTTGAAAGCGGTGCAGAATTGCAGGAAACCGATTTCGGGAGGTAGACTGGAATTGCATTTAAAGCATAGGAAAAGAGGCAGAACGTCCACAATGATGCACTTGGCCAAAAAGGGCGTATGCGTTTTTTCCTGAATATATTCAGGAAAAAACGCATACGCCCTTTTTGGCCAACCAAGCAAGCTTGCAAAGGAAATCTGCACTACAATGAAGTCTCACTTCCCCCCGGTCAAAAGGGCCATCTGAAAAAAGTGTAAAATCCAGAAAGGCAGGACAGGCCATGGAGAACTGGGAGCCTTGTTATGCTGATGGGCCGGATGTAAATTGCCGACAGCCACTCGGGAGAAGTGTATGGTGTTTCCTGAAACATCTAAAAAACAAAGCAACAGAGCCTAGGGCACTTCCACTTATGGTCCTATAGCTTAGGGAAATTAAAATCAAAAAGACACAGCCACCCCAAAGGTTGGGACGGCTCTGTTTACAAGAACCTGGTTTACGGTACAAGTTCAATATCGCAGAAAGTGAAAAATGGATAAAGAAGTTGTGGTACTTACGTACAATGCAATATCACTCAGCAATGAAATCTATCTCATCAGGCCCGTAGCAGCATAATGAGTGGATTCAGGTATGATGATTCTAACTGAAATAAGTCACACAGAAAAAGAAACATCATAAGATATCACTAATAAACGGAATGTAAACTTCGGTACACAGGAACTGAATTCCAAAACAGAACAGGGTCTCAAATTTAGAAACCCAACTTATGCTTGCTTAATGGGAAAGGTGAGTTGGGGTGCTGCATAAAACCAGAGATTGAAATGAGCACAGATAAAGTTCCTTAAGCCAAATATGGAATAGACAAGAGCTACTCCTTGCTCAACGAAATGGACTCAACACCCCATATTAAATGCCTAAGAGTGTAACTGACTAGGAAGTATCTTAAAACCTATGGATTGCTATGTCTCCGAAAGAGAATCAAGCGTGTGTACAGGGGCATAAACGCAGCAGTGATAGGATTGGAGAGGTTCAGTGAGCAAATGAAGACCCTTTGAATTCATATTGCATGGCACCCATTCCACGGGTCTCAACTCTCCAGGTTTAAGGTATTCTTCCTTCAGCTAAAACATGCATGTGGAACCCAGAGTATGATCAACCGTGTGATCGGGAGACGTGTTCCAATATGTGTCAGTTTTCATCCCCTGGTACTCGGGTGCAACATTCCAGACGCTTTACTAACACTCTCCCGACTTGGAGAGTCAGTGCCTTTAACCTCCTCTTTGGCCCAGTTTGCAATTTCTGCGGAAGATGAACAGGAATAGGGAGAACCAATGACAGACTAGCTGGAGGTGTCTGGACGGGCAAATTTAACTCTCATTTCCCACCAGGAAGAGGAATTAACCAAAGGCTCAGCGTGCCGTGCCGGAACCAGATTAGGGCCTGAAGCCATCCAGCGGTGTTGCGGCCAGCTCACGAGAAAGCGAGTTGAAGAAAGGAGCTCAGGGGCACTGTAATTCACAAACCAGCAGAGTTATAAATGACAGCTATCGTCCAAAAATATACTGAAGTAAGGCTGCCAAGAGGACTTGAAAGCGGGGCAGAATTGCAGGAAACCGATTTCAGGAGGTAGACTGGAATTGCATTTAAAGCATAGGAAAAGAGGCAGAACGTCCACAATGATGCACTTGGCCAAAAAGGGCGTATGCGTTTTTTCCTGAATATATTCAGGAAAAAACGCATACGCCCTTTTTGGCCAACCAAGCAAGCTTGCAAAGGAAATCTGCACTACAATGAAGTCTCACTTCCCCCCAGTCAAAAGGGCCATCTGAAAAAAGTGTAAAATCCAGAAAGGCAGGACAGGCCATGGAGAACTGGGAGCCTTGTTATGCTGCTGGGCGTCATTTAAATTGCCAACAGACATTCCGGAGAAGTGTATGGTGTTTCCTGAAACATCTAAAAAACAAAGCAACAGAGCCTAGGGCACTTCCACTTATGGTCCTATAGCTTAGGGAAATTAAAATCAAAAAGACACAGCCACCCCAAAGGTTGGGACGGCTCTGTTTACAAGAACCTGGTTTACGGTACAAGTTCAATATCGCAGAAAGTGAAAAATGGATAAAGAAGTTGTGGTACTTACATACAATGCAATATCACTCAGCAATGAAATCTATGTCATCAGGCCCGTAGCAGAATAATGAGTGGATTCAGGTACGATGATTCTAACTGAAATAAGTCTCACAGGAAAAGAAACATCATAAGATATCACTAATACACGGAATGTAAACTTGGCTACATAGGAACTGAATTACAAAACAGAACAGGGTCTCAAATTTAGAAACACAACTTATGCTTGCTTAAGGGGAAAGGTGAGTTGGGGTAATGCATAAAACCAGAGATTGAAATGAGCACAGATAAAGTTCCTTAAGCCAAATATGGAATAGACAAGAGCTACTCCTTGCTCAACGAAATGGACTCAACACCCCATATTAAACGCCTAAGAATGTACCTGACTAGGAAGTATCTTAAAACCTATGGACTGCTATGTCTCTGAAAGAGAATCAAGCGTGTGTACAGGGGCATAAACGCAGCAGTGATAGGATTGGAGAGGTTCGGTGAGCAAATGAAGACCCTTTGAAGTCATATTGCATGGTACCCATTCCACGTGTCTCAACTTTCCAGGTTTAAGGGATTCTTCCTTCAGCTAAAACATGCATGTGGAACCCAGAGTATGATCAACCATGTGAGCGGGAGACGTGTTCAAATATGTGTCAGTTTTCGTCCCCTGGTACTCGGGTGCAACATTCCAGACGCTTTACGAACACTCTCCCGACTTGGAGATTCAGTGCCTTTAACCTCCTGTTTCGCCCAGTTTGCAATTTCTGCCGAAGATGAACAGGAATAGGGAGAACCAATGACAGACTAGCTGGAGGTGTCTGGACGGGCAAATTTAACTCTCATTTCCCACCAGGAAGAGGAATTAACCAAAGGCTCAACGTGCCGTGCCGGAACCAGATTAGGGCCTGAAGCCATCCTGCGGTGTTGCGGCCAGCTCACGAGAAAGCGAGTTGAAGAAAGGAGCTCAGGGGCACTGTAATTCACAAACCTGCAGAGTTATAAATGACAGCTATCGTCCAAAAATATACTGAAGTAAGGCTGCCAAGAGGACTTGAAAGCGGGGCAGAATTGCAGGAAACCGATTTCAGGAGGTAGACTGGAATTGCATTTAAAGCATAGGAAAAGAGGCAGAACGTCCAGAATGATGCACTTGGCCAAAAAGGGCGTATGCGTTTTTTCCTGAATATATTCAGGAAAAAACGCATACGCCCTTTTTGGCCAACCAAGCAAGCTTGCAAAGGAAATCTGCACTACAATGAAGTCTCACTTCCCCCCGGTCAAAAGGGCCATCTGAAAAAAGTGTAAAATCCAGAAAGGCAGGACAGGCCATGGAGAACTGGGAGCCTTGTTATGCTGATGGGCGGGATGTAAATTGCCAACAGCCACTCGGGAGAAGTGTATGGTGTTTCCTGAAACATCTAAAAAACAAAGCAACAGAGCCTAGGGCACTTCCACTTATGGTCCTATAGCTTAGGGAAATTAAAATCAAAAAGACACAGCCACCCCAAAGGTTGGGACGGCTCTGTTTACAAGAACCTGGTTTACGGTACAAGTTCAATATCGCAGAAAGTGAAAAATGGATAAAGAAGTTGTGGTACTTACGTACAATGCAATATCACTCAGCAATGAAATCTATGTCATCAGGCCCGTAGCAGCATAATGAGTGGATTCAGGTACGATGATTCTAACTGAAATAAGTCACACAGAAAAAGAAACATCATAAGATATCACTAATACACGGAATGTAACCTTGGCTACACAGGAACTGAATTCCAAAACAGAACAGGGTCTCAAATTTAGAAACCCAACTTATGCTTGCTTAAGGGGAAAGGTGAGTTGGGGTGCTGCATAAAACCAGAGATTGAAATGAGCACAGATAAAGTCCCTTAAGCCAAATATGGAATAGACAAGAGCTACTCCTTGCTCAACGAAATGGACTCAACACCCCATATTAAACGCCTAAGAATGTACCTGACTAGGAAGTATCTTAAAACCTATGGACTGCTATGTCTCCGAAAGAGAATCAAGCGTGTGTACAGGGGCATAAACGCCTCAGTGATAGGATTGGAGAGGTTCGGTGAGCAAATGAAGACGCTTTGAAGTCATATTGCATGGTACCCATTCCACGGGTCTCAACTCTCCAGGTTTAAGGTATTCTTCCTTCAGCTAAAACATACATGTGGAACCCAGAGTATGATCAACCTTGTGATCGGGAGACGTGTTCCAATATGTGTCAGTTTTCGTCCCTTGGTACTCGGGTGCAACATTCCAGACGCTTTACTAACACTCTCCCGACTTGGAGAGTCAGTGCCTTTAACCTCCTGTTTGGCCCAGTTTGCAATTTCTGCGGAAGATGAACAGGAATAGGGAGAACCAATGACAGACTAGCTGGAGGTGTCTTGACGGGCAAATTTAACTCTCATTTCGCACCAGGAAGAGGAATTAACCAAAGGCTCAGCGTGCCGTGCCGGAACCAGATTAGGGCCTGAAGCTATCCTGCGGTGTTGCGGCCAGCTCACGAGAAAGCGAGTTGAAGAAAGGAGCTCAGGGGCACTGTAATTCACAAACCTGCAGAGTTATAAATGATAGCTATCGTCCAAAAATATACTGAAGTAAGGCTGCCAAGAGGACTTGAAAGCGGTGCAGAATTGCAGGAAACCGATTTCGGGAGGTAGACTGGAATTGCATTTAAAGCATAGGAAAAGAGGCAGAACGTCCACAATGATGCACTTGGCCAAAAAGGGCGTATGCGTTTTTTCCTGAATATATTCAGGAAAAAACGCATACGCCCTTTTTGGCCAACCAAGCAAGCTTGCAAAGGAAATCTGCACTACAATGAAGTCTCACTTCCCCCCGGTGAAAAGGGCCATCTGAAAAAAGTGTAAAATCCAGAAAGGCAGGACAGGCCATGGAGAACTGGGAGCCTTGTTATGCTGATGGGCGGGATATAAATTGCCAACAGCCACTCGGGAGAAGTGTATGGTGTTTCCTGAAACATCTAAAAAACAAAGCAACAGAGCCTAGGGCACTTCCACTTATGGTCCTATAGCTTAGGGAAATTAAAATCAAAAAGACACAGCCACCCCAAAGGTTGGGACGGCTCTGTTTACAAGAACCTGGTTTACGGTACAAGTTCAATATCGCAGAAAGTGAAAAATGGATAAAGAAGTTGTGGTACTTACATACAATGCAATATCACTCAGCAATGAAATCTATGTCATCAGGCCCGTAGCAGCATAATGAGTGGATTCAGGTACGATGATTCTAACTGAAATAAGTCTCACAGAAAAAGAAACATCATAAGATATCACTAATACACGGAATGTAAACTTGGCTAAATAGGAACTGAATTACAAAACAGAACAGGGTCTCAAATTTAGAAACCCAACTTATGCTTGCTTAAGGGAAAAGGTGAGTTGGGGTGCTGCATAAAACCAGAGATTGAAATGAGCACAGATAAAGTCCCTTAAGCCAAATATGGTATAGACAAGAGCTACTGCTTGCTCAACGAAATGGACTCAACACCCCATATTAAACGCCTAAGAATGTACCTGACTAGGAAGTAGCTTAAAACCTAAGGAATGCTATGTCTCCGAAAGAGAATCAAGCGTGTGTACAGGGGCATAAACGCAGCAGTGATAGGATTGGAGAGGTTCGGTGAACAAATGAAGACCCTTTGAAGTCATATTGCATGGTACCCATTCCACGGGTCTCAACTCTCCAGGTTTAAGGTATTCTTCCTTCAGCTAAAACATACATGTGGAACCCAGAGTATGATCAACCGTGTGATCGGGAGACGTGTTCCAATATGTGTCAGTTTTCGTCCCCTGGTACTCGGGTGCAACATTCCAGACGCTTTACTAACACTCTCCCGACTTGGAGAGTCAGTGCCTTTAACCTCCTCTTTGGCCCAGTTTGCAATTTCTGCGGAAGATGAACAGGAATAGGGAGAACCAATGACAGACTAGCTGGAGGTGTCTTGACGGGCAAATTTAACTCTCATTTCGCACGAGGAAGAAGAATTAACCAAAGGCTCAGCGTGCCGTGCCGGAATAGATTAGGGCCTGAAGCTATCCTGCGGTGTTGCGGCCAGCTCACGAGAAAGCGAGTTGAAGAAAGGAGCTCAGGGGCACTGTAATTCACAAACCTGCAGAGTTATAAATGATAGCTATCGTCCAAAAATATACTGAAGTAAGGCTGCCAAGAGGACTTGAAAGCGGTGCAGAATTGCAGGAAACCGATTTCGGGAGGTAGACTGGAATTGCATTTAAAGCATAGGAAAAGAGGCAGAACGTCCACAATGATGCACTTGGCCAAAAAGGGCGTATGCGTTTTTTCCTGAATATATTCAGGAAAAAACGCATACGCCCTTTTTGGCCAACCAAGCAAGCTTGCAAAGGAAATCTGCACTACAATGAAGTCTCACTTCCCCCCGGTCAAAAGGGCCATCTGAAAAAAGTGTAAAATCCAGAAAGGCAGGACAGGCCATGGAGAAATGGGAGCCTTGTTATGCTGATGGGCCGGATGTAAATTGCCGACAGCCACTCGGGAGAAGTGTATGGTGTTTCCTGAAACATCTAAAAAACAAAGCAACAGAGCCTAGGGCACTTCCACTTATGGTCCTATAGCTTAGGGAAATTAAAATCAAAAAGACAGAGCCACCCCAAAGGTTGGGACGGCTCTGTTTACAAGAACCTGGTTTACGGTACAAGTTCAATATCGCAGAAAGTGAAAAATGGATAAAGAAGTTGTGGTACTTACGTACAATGCAATATCACTCAGCAATGAAATCTATGTCATCAGGCTCGTAGCAGCATAATGAGTGGATTCAGGTATGATGATTCTAACTGAAATAAGTCACACAGAAAAAGAAACATCATAAGATATCACTAATAAACGGAATGTAAACTTGGGTACACAGGAACTGAATTACAAAACAGAACAGGGTCTCAAATTTAGAAACCCAACTTATGCTTGCTTAATGGGAAAGGTGAGTTGGGGTGCTGCATAAAACCAGAGATTGAAATGAGCACAGATAAAGTTCCTTAAGCCAAATATGGAATAGACAAGAGCTACTCCTTGCTCAACGAAATGGACTCAACACCCCATATTAAATGCCTAAGAGTGTAACTGACTAGGAAGTATCTTAAAACCTATGGATTGCTATGTCTCCGAAAGAGAATCAAGCGTGTGTACAGGGGCATAAACGCAGCAGTGATAGGATTGGAGAGGTTCAGTGAGCAAATGAAGACCCTTTGAATTCATATTGCATGGCACCCATTCCAAGGGTCTCAACTCTCCAGGTTTAAGGTATTCTTCCTTCAGCTAAAACATGCATGTGGAACCCAGAGTATGATCAACCGTGTGATCGGGAGACGTGTTCCAATATGTGTCAGTTTTCATCCCCTGGTACTCGGGTGCAACATTCCAGACGCTTTACTAACACTCTCCCGACTTGGAGAGTCAGTGCCTTTAACCTCCTCTTTGGCCCAGTTTGCAATTTCTGCGGAAGATGAACAGGAATAGGGAGAACCAATGACAGACTAGCTGGAGGTGTCTGGACGGGCAAATTTAACTCTCATTTCGCACCAGGAAGAGGAATTAACCAAAGGCTCAGCGTGCCGTGCCGGAACCAGATTAGGGCCTGAAGCCATCCAGCGGTGTTGCGGCCAGCTCACGAGAAAGCGAGTTGAAGAAAGGAGCTCAGGGGCACTGTAATTCACAAACCAGCAGAGTTATAAATGACAGCTATCGTCCAAAAATATACTGAAGTAAGGCTGCCAAGAGGACTTGAAAGCGGGGCAGAATTGCAGGAAACCGATTTCAGGAGGTAGACTGGAATTGCATTTAAAGCATAGGAAAAGAGGCAGAACGTCCACAATGATGCACTTGGCCAAAAAGGGCGTATGCGTTTTTTCCTGAATATATTCAGGAAAAAACGCATACGCCCTTTTTGGCCAAACAAGCAAGCTTGCAAAGGAAATCTACACTACAATGAAGTCTCACTTCCCCCCGGTCAAAAGGGCCATCTGAAAAAAGTGTAAACTCCAGAAAGGCAGGACAGGCCATGGAGAACTGGGAGCCTTGTTATGCTGATGGGTGGGATGTAAATTGCCAACAGCCACTCGGGAGAAGTGTATGGTGTTTCCTGAAACATCTAAAAAACAAAGCAACAGAGCCTAGGGCACTTCCACTTATGGTCCTATAGCTTAGAGAAATTAAAATCATAAAGACACAGCCACCCCAAAGGTTGGGACGGCTCTGTTTACAAGAACCTGGTTTACGGTACAAGTTCAATATCGCAGAAAGTGAAAAATGGATAAAGAAGTTGTGGTACTTACGTGCAATGCAACATCACTCAGCAATGAAGTCTATGTCATCAGGCCCGTAGCAGCATAATGAGTGGATTCAGGTATGATGATTCTAACTGAAATAAGTCACACAGAAAAAGAAACATCATAAGATATCACTAATACACGGAATGTAAACTTGGCTACACAGGAACTGAATTACAAAACAGAACAGGGTCTCAAATTTAGAAACCCAACTTATGCTTGCTTAAGGGGAAAGGTGAATTGGCGTGCGGCATAAAACCAGAGATTGAAATGAGCACAGATAAAGTTCCTTAAGCCAAATATGGAATAGACAGGAGCTACTACTTGCTCAACGAAATGGACTCAACACCCCATATTAAATGCCTAAGAGTGTACCTGACTAGGAAGTATCTTAAAACCTATGGATTGCTATGTCTCCGAAAGAGAATCAAGCGTGTGTGCAGGGGCATAAACGCAGCAGTGATAGGACTGGAGAGGTTCGGTGAGCAATTGAAGACCCTTTGAAGTCATATTGCATGGTACCCATTCCACGGGTCTCAACTCTCCAAGTTTAAGGCATTCTTCCTTCAGCTAAAACATGCATGTGGAACCCAGAGTATGATCAACCGTTTGATCGGGAGACGTGTTCCAATATGTGTCAGTTTTCATCCCCTGGTACTAGGGTGCAACATTCCAGACGCTTTACTAACACTCTCCCGACTTGGAGAGTCAGTGCCTTTAACCTGCTGTTTCGCCCAGTTTGCAATTTCTACGGAAGATGAACAGGAATAGGGAGAACCAATGAGAGACTAGCTGGAGGTGTCTGGACGGGAAAATTTAACTCTCATTTCCCACCTGGAAGAGGAATTAACCAAAGGCTCAGCGTGCCGTGCCGGAACCAGATTAGGGCCTGAAGCCATCCTGCGGTGTTGCGGCCAGCTCACGAGAAAGCGAGTTGAAGAAAGGAGCTCAGGGGCACTGTAATTCACAAACCTGCAGAGTTATAAATGACAGCTATCGTCCAAAAATATACTGAAGTAAGGCTGCCAAGAGGACTTGAAAGCGGGGCAGAATTGCAGGAAACCGATTTCAGGAGGTAGACTGGAATTGCATTTAAAGCATAGGAAAAGAGGCAGAACGTCCACAATGATGCACTTGGCCAAAAAGGGCGTATGCGTTTTTTCCTGAATATATTCAGGAAAAAACGCATACGCCCTTTTTGGCCAACCAAGCAAGCTTGCAAAGGAAATCTACACTACAATGAAGTCTCAATTCCCCCCGGTCAAAAGGGCCATCTGAAAAAAGTGTAAACTCCAGAAAGGCAGGACAGTCCATGGAGAACTGGGAGCCTTGTTATGCTGATGGGCGGGATGTAAATTGCCAACAGCCACTCGGGAGAAGTGTATGGTGTTTCCTGAAACATCTAAAAAACAAAGCAACAGAGCCTAGGGCACTTCCACTTATGGTCCTATAGCTTAGGGAAATTAAAATCAAAAAGACACAGCCACCCCAAAGGTTGGGACGGCTCAGTTTACAAGAACCTGGTTTACGGTACAAGTTCAATATCGCAGAAAGTGAAAAATGGATAAAGAAGTTGTGGTACTTACGTACAATGCAATATCACACAGCAATGAAATCTATGTCATCAGGACCGTAGCAGCATAATGAGTGGATTCAGGTATGATGATTCTAACTGAAATAAGTCACACAGAAAAAGAAACATCATAAGATATCACTAATACACGGAATGTAAACTTGGCTACACAGGAACTGAATTCCAAAACAGAACAGTGTCTCAAATTTAGAAACCCAACTTATGCTTGCTTAAGGGGAAAGGTGAGTTGGGGTACTGCATAAAACCAGAGATTGAAATGAGCACAGATAAAGTTCCTTAAGCCAAATATGGAATAGACAAGAGCTGCTCCTTGCTCAACGAAATGGACTCAACACCCCATATTAAACGCCTAAGAATGTACCTGCCTAGGAATTATCTTAAAACCTATGGACTGCTATGTCTCCGAAAGAGAATCAAGCGTGTGTACAGGGGCATAAACGCAGCAGTGATAGGACTGGAGAGGTTCGGTGAGCAATTGAAGACCCTTTGAAGTCATATTGCATGGTACCCATTCCACGGGTCTCAACTCTCCAAGTTTAAGGCATTCTTCCTTCAGCTAAAACATGCATGTGGAACCCAGAGTATGATCAACCGTGTGATCGGGAGACGTGTTCCAATATGTGTCAGTTTTCATCCCCTGGTACTCGGGTGCAACATTCCAGACGCTTTACTAACACTCTCCCGACTTGGAGAGTCAGTGCCTTTAACCTCCTGTTTGGCCCAGTTTGCAATTTCTACGGAAGATGAACAGGAATAGGGAGAACCAATGAGAGACTAGCTGGAGGTGTCTGGAAGGGCAAATTTAACTCTCATTTCCCACCAGGAAGAGGAATTAACCAAAGGCTCAGCGTGCCGTGCCGGAACCAGATTAGGGCCTGAAGCCATCCTGCGGTGTTGCCGCCAGCTCACGAGAAAGCGAGTTGAAGAAAGGAGCTCAGGGGCACTGTAATTCACAAACCTGCAGAGTTATAAATGACAGCTATCGTCCAAAAATATACTGAAGTAAGGCTGCCAAGAGGACTTGAAGGCGGGGCAGAATTGCAGGAAACCGATTTCAGGAGGTAGACTGGAATTGCATTTAAAGCATAGGAAAAGAGACAGAACGTCCACAATGATGCACTTGGCCAAAAAGGGCGTATGCGTTTTTTCCTGAATATATTCAGGAAAAAACGCATACGCCCTTTTTGGCCAACCAAGCAAGCTTGCAAAGGAAATCTGCACTACAATGAAGTCTCACTCCCCCCCGGTCAAAAGGGCCATCTGAAAAAAGTGTAAAATCCAGAAAGACAGGACAGGCCATGGAGAACTGGGAGCCTTGTTATGCTGATGGGCGGGATGTAAATTGCCAACAGCCACTCGGGAGAAGTGTATGGTGTTTCCTGAAACATCTAAAAAACAAAGCAACACAGCCTAGGGCACTTCCACTTATGGTCCTATAGCTTAGGGAAATTAAAATCAAAAAGACAGAGCCACCCCAAAGGCTGGGACGGCTCTGTTTACAAGAACCTGGTTTACGGTACAAGTTCAATATCGCAGAAAGTGAAAAATGGATAAAGAAGTTGTGGTACTTACGTACAATGCAACATCACTCAGCAACGAAGTCTATGTCATCAGGCCCGTAGCAGCATAATGAGTGGATTCAGGTATGATGATTCTAACTGAAATAAGTCACACAGAAAAAGAAACATCATAAGATATCACTAATACACGGAATGTAAACTTGGCTACAGAAGAACTGAAATACAAAACAGAACAGGATCTAAAATTTAGAAACCCAACTTATTCTTGCTTAAGGGGAAAGGTGAGTTGGGGTACTGCATAAAACCAGAGATTGAAATGAGCACAGATAAAGTTCCTTAAGCCAAATATGGAATAGACAAGAGCTACTCCTTGCTCAAGGAAATGGACTCAACACCCCATATTAAACGCCTAAGAATGTACCTGACTAGGAAGTATCTTAAAACCTATGGATTGCTATGTCTCCGAAAGAGAATCAAGCGTGTGTACAGGGGCATAAACGCAGCAGTGATAGGATTGGAGAGGTTCGGTGAGCAAATGAAGACCCTTTGAAGTCATATTGCATGGTACCCATTCCACGGGTCTCAACTCTCCAGGTTTAAGGTATTCTTCCTTCAGCTAAAACATGCATGTGGAACCCAGAGTATGATCAACCATGTGATCAGGAGACGTGTTCCAATATGTGTCAGTTTTCATCCCCTGGTACTCGGGTGCAACATTCCAGACGCTTTACTAACACTCTGCCGACTTGGAGAGTCAGTGCCTTTAACCTCCTGTTTGGCCCAGTTTGCAATTTCTGTGGAAGATGAACAGGAATAGGGAGAACCAATGACACACTAGATGGAGGTGTCTGGTCGGGCAAATTTAACTCTCATTTCCCACCAGGAAGAGGAATTAACCAAAGGCTCAGGGTGCCGTGCCGGAACCAGATTAGGGCCTGAAGCCATCCTGCGGTGTTGCGGCCAGCTCACGAGAAAGCGAGTTGAAGAAAGGAGCTCAGGGGCACTGTAATTCACAAACCTGCAGAGTTATAAATGACAGCTATCGTCCAAAAATATACTGAAGTAAGGCTGCCAAGAGGACTTGAAAGCGGGGCAGAATTGCAGGAAACCGATTTCAGGAGGTAGACTGGAATTGCATTTAAAGCATAGGAAAAGAGGCAGAACGTCCACAATGATGCACTTGGCCAAAAAGGGCGTATGCGTTTTTTCCTGAATATATTCAGGAAAAAACGCATACGCCCTTTTTGGCCAACCAAGCAAGCTTGCAAAGGAAATCTGCACTACAATGAAGTCTCACTTCCCTCCCGTCAAAAGGGCCATCTGAAAAAAGCGTAAAATCCAGAAAGGCAGGACAGGCCATGGAGAACTGGGAGCCTTGTTATGCTGATGGGCGGGATGTAAATTGCCAACAGCCACTCGGGTGAAGTGTATGGTGTTTCCTGAAACATCTAAAAATCAAAGCAACAGAGCCTAGGGCACTTCCACTTATGGTCCTATAGCTTAGAGAAATTAAAATCATAAAGACACAGCCACCCCAAAGGTTGGGACGGCTCTGTTTACAAGAACCTGGTTTACGGTACAAGTTCAATATCGCAGAAAGTGAAAAATGGATAAAGAAGTTGTGGTACTTACGTACAATGCAACATCACTCAGCAACGAAGTCTATGTCATCAGGCCCGTAGCAGCATAATGAGTGGATTCAGGTATGATGATTCTAACTAAAATAAGTCACACAGAAAAAGAAACATCATAAGATATCACTAATACACGGAATGTAAACTTGGCTACACAGGAACTGAATTCCAAAACAGAACAGCGTCTCAAATTTAGAAACCCAACTTATGCTTGCTTAAGGGGAAAGGTGAGTTGGGGTGCTGCATAAAACCAGAGATTGAAATGAGCACAGATAAAGTTCCTTAAGCCAAATATGGAATAGACAAGAGCTACTCCTTGCTCAAGGAAATGGACTCAACACCCCATATTAAACGCCTAAGAATGTACCTGACTAGGAAGTATCTTAAAACCTATGGATTGCTATGTCTCCGAAAGAGAATCAAGCGTGTGTACAGGGGCATAAACGCAGCAGTGATAGGATTGGAGAGGTTCGGTGAGCAAATGAAGACGCTTTGAAGTCATATTGCATGGTACCCATTCCACGGGTCTCAACTCTCCAGGTTTAAGGTATTCTTCCTTCAGCTAAAACATACATGTGGAACCCAGAGTATGATCAACCTTGTGATCGGGAGACGTGTTCCAATATGTGTCAGTTTTCGTCCCTTGGTACTCGGGTGCAACATTCCAGACGCTTTACTAACACTCTCCCGACTTGGAGAGTCAGTGCCTTTAACCTCCTGTTTGGCCCAGTTTGCAATTTCTGCGGAAGATGAACAGGAATAGGGAGAACCAATGACAGACTAGCTGGAGGTGTCTTGACGGGCAAATTTAACTCTCATTTCGCACCAGGAAGAGGAATTAACCAAAGGCTCAGCGTGCCGTGCCGGAACCAGATTAGGGCCTGAAGCTATCCTGCGGTGTTGCGGCCAGCTCACGAGAAAGCGAGTTGAAGAAAGGAGCTCAGGGGCACTGTAATTCACAAACCTGCAGAGTTATAAATGATAGCTATCGTCCAAAAATATACTGAAGTAAGGCTGCCAAGAGGACTTGAAAGCGGTGCAGAATTGCAGGAAACCGATTTCGGGAGGTAGACTGGAATTGCATTTAAAGCATAGGAAAAGAGGCAGAACGTCCACAATGATGCACTTGGCCAAAAAGGGCGTATGCGTTTTTTCCTGAATATATTCAGGAAAAAACGCATACGCCCTTTTTGGCCAACCAAGCAAGCTTGCAAAGGAAATCTGCACTACAATGAAGTCTCACTTCCCCCCGGTCAAAAGGGCCATCTGAAAAAAGTGTAAAATCCAGAAAGGCAGGACAGGCCATGGAGAACTGGGAGCCTTGTTATGCTGATGGGCGGGATATAAATTGCCAACAGCCACTCGGGAGAAGTGTATGGTGTTTCCTGAAACATCTAAAAAACAAAGCAACAGAGCCTAGGGCACTTCCACTTATGGTCCTATAGCTTAGGGAAATTAAAATCAAAAAGACACAGCCACCCCAAAGGTTGGGACGGCTCTGTTTACAAGAACCTGGTTTACGGTACAAGTTCAATATCGCAGAAAGTGAAAAATGGATAAAGAAGTTGTGGTACTTACATACAATGCAATATCACTCAGCAATGAAATCTATGTCATCAGGCCCGTAGCAGCATAATGAGTGGATTCAGGTACGATGATTCTAACTGAAATAAGTCTCACAGAAAAAGAAACATCATAAGATATCACTAATACACGGAATGTAAACTTGGCTAAATAGGAACTGAATTCCAAAACAGAACAGGGTCTCAAATTTAGAAACCCAACTTATGCTTGCTTAAGGGAAAAGGTGAGTTGGGGTGCTGCATAAAACCAGAGATTGAAATGAGCACAGATAAAGTCCCTTAAGCCAAATATGGAATAGACAAGAGCTACTGCTTGCTCAACGAAACGGACTCAACACCCCATATTAAACGCCTAAGAATGTACCTGACTAGGAAGTAGCTTAAAACCTAAGGAATGCTATGTCTCCGAAAGAGAATCAAGCGTGTGTACAGGGGCATAAACGCAGCAGTGATAGGATTGGAGAGGTTCGGTGAACAAATGAAGACCCTTTGAAGTCATATTGCATGGTACCCATTCCACGGGTCTCAACTCTCCAGGTTTAAGGTATTCTTCCTTCAGCTAAAACATACATGTGGAACCCAGAGTATGATCAACCGTGTGATCGGGAGACGTGTTCCAATATGTGTCAGTTTTCGTCCCCTGGTACTCGGGTGCAACATTCCAGACGCTTTACTAACACTCTCCCGACTTGGAGAGTCAGTGCCTTTAACCTCCTCTTTGGCCCAGTTTGCAATTTCTGCGGAAGATGAACAGGAATAGGGAGAACCAATGACAGACTAGCTGGAGGTGTCTTGACGGGCAAATTTAACTCTCATTTCGCACGAGGAAGAAGAATTAACCAAAGGCTCAGCGTGCCGTGCCGGAACCAGATTAGGGCCTGAAGCTATCCTGCGGTGTTGCGGCCAGCTCACGAGAAAGCGAGTTGAAGAAAGGAGCTCAGGGGCACTGTAATTCACAAACCTGCAGAGTTATAAATGATAGCTATCGTCCAAAAATATACTGAAGTAAGGCTGCCAAGAGGACTTGAAAGCGGTGCAGAATTGCAGGAAACCGATTTCGGGAGGTAGACTGGAATTGCATTTAAAGCATAGGAAAAGAGGCAGAACGTCCACAATGATGCACTTGGCCAAAAAGGGCGTATGCGTTTTTTCCTGAATATATTCAGGAAAAAACGCATACGCCCTTTTTGGCCAACCAAGCAAGCTTGCAAAGGAAATCTGCACTACAATGAAGTCTCACTTCCCCCCGGTCAAAAGGGCCATCTGAAAAAAGTGTAAAATCCAGAAAGGCAGGACAGGCCATGGAGAACTGGGAGCCTTGTTATGCTGATGGGCCGGATGTAAATTGCCGACAGCCACTCGGGAGAAGTGTATGGTGTTTCCTGAAACATCTAAAAAACAAAGCAACAGAGCCTAGGGCACTTCCACTTATGGTCCTATAGCTTAGGGAAATTAAAATCAAAAAGACACAGCCACCCCAAAGGTTGGGACGGCTCTGTTTACAAGAACCTGGTTTACGGTACAAGTTCAATATCGCAGAAAGTGAAAAATGGATAAAGAAGTTGTGGTACTTACGTACAATGCAATATCACTCAGCAATGAAATCTATGTCATCAGGCTCGTAGCAGCATAATGAGTGGATTCAGGTATGATGATTCTAACTGAAATAAGTCACACAGAAAAAGAAACATCATAAGATATCACTAATAAACGGAATGTAAACTTGGGTACACAGGAACTGAATTACAAAACAGAACAGGGTCTCAAATTTAGAAACCCAACTTATGCTTGCTTAATGGGAAAGGTGAGTTGGGGTGCTGCATAAAACCAGAGATTGAAATGAGCACAGATAAAGTTCCTTAAGCCAAATATGGAATAGACAAGAGCTACTCCTTGCTCAACGAAATGGACTCAACACCCCATATTAAATGCCTAAGAGTGTACCTGACTAGGAAGTATCTTAAAACCTATGGATTGCTATGTCTCCGAAAGAGAATCAAGCGTGTGTACAGGGGCATAAACGCAGCAGTGATAGGATTGGAGAGGTTCAGTGAGCAAATGAAGACCCTTTGAATTCATATTGCATGGCACCCATTCCAAGGGTCTCAACTCTCCAGGTTTAAGGTATTCTTCCTTCAGCTAAAACATGCATGTGGAACCCAGAATATGATCAACCGTGTGATCGGGAGACGTGTTCCAATATGTGTCAGTTTTCATCCCCTGGTACTCGGGTGCAACATTCCAGACGCTTTACTAACACTCTCCCGACTTGGAGAGTCAGTGCCTTTAACCTCCTCTTTGGCCCAGTTTGCAATTTCTGCGGAAGATGAACAGGAATAGGGAGAACCAATGACAGACTAGCTGGAGGTGTCTGGACGGGCAAATTTAACTCTCATTTCCCACCAGGAAGAGGAATTAACCAAAGGCTCAGCGTGCCGTGCCGGAACCAGATTAGGGCCTGAAGCCATCCAGCGGTGTTGCGGCCAGCTCACGAGAAAGCGAGTTGAAGAAAGGAGCTCAGGGGCACTGTAATTCACAAACCAGCAGAGTTATAAATGACAGCTATCGTCCAAAAATATACTGAAGTAAGGCTGCCAAGAGGACTTGAAAGCGGGGCAGAATTGCAGGAAACCGATTTCAGGAGGTAGACTGGAATTGCATTTAAAGCATAGGAAAAGAGGCAGAACGTCCACAGTGATGCACTTGGCCAAAAAGGGCGTATGCGTTTTTTCCTGAATATATTCAGGAATAAACGCATACGCCCTTTTTGGCCAACCAAGCAAGCTTGCAAAGGAAATCTGCACTACAATGATGTCTCACTTCCCCCCGGTCAAAAGGGCCATCTGAAAAAAGTGTAAAATCCAGAAAGGCAGGACAGGCCATGGAGAACTGGGAGCCTTGTTATGCTGCTGGGCGTCATTTAAATTGCCAACAGACATTCCGGAGAAGTGTATGGTGTTTCCTGAAACATCTAAAAAACAAAGCAACAGAGCGTAGGGCACTTCCACTTATGGTCCTATAGCTTAGGGAAATTAAAATCAAAAAGACACAGCCACCCCAAAGGTTGGGACGGCTCTGTTTACAAGAACCTGGTTTACGGTACAAGTTCAATATCGCAGAAAGTGAAAAATGGATAAAGAAGTTGTGGTACTTACATACAATGCAATATCACTCAGCAATGAAATCTATGTCATCAGGGCCGTAGCAGCATAATGAGTGGATTCAGGTACGATGATTCTAACTGAAATAAGTCTCACAGAAAAAGAAACATCATAAGATATCACTAATACACGGAATGTAAACTTGGCTAAATAGGAACTGAATTACAAAACAGAACAGGGTCTCAAATTTAGAAACCCAACTTATGCTTGCTTAAGGGGAAAGGTGAGTTGGGGTGCTGCATAAAACCAGAGATTGAAATGAGCACAGATAAAGTTCCTTAAGCCAAATATGGAATAGACAAGAGCTACTCCTTGCTCAACGAAATGGACTCAACACCCCATATTAAACGCCTAAGAATGTACCTGACTAGGAAGTATCTTAAAACCTATGGACTGCTATGTCTCCGAAAGAGAATCAAGCGTGTGTACAGGGTCATAAACGCAGCAGTGATAGGATTGGAGAGGTTCGGTTAGCAAATGAAGACCCTTTGAAGTCATATTGCATGGTACCCATTCCACGGGTCTCAACTCTCCAGGTTTAAGGTATTCTTCCTTCAGCTAAAACATACATGTGTAACCCAGAGTATGATCAACCGTGTGATCGGGAGACGTGTTCCAATATGTGTCAGTTTTCGTCCCCTGGTACTCGGGTGCAACATTCCAGACGCTTTACTAACACTCTCCCGACTTGGAGAGTCAGTGCCTTTAACCTCCTGTTTGGCCCAGTTTGCAATTTCTGCGGAAGATGAACAGGAATAGGGAGAACCAATGAGAGACTAGCTGGAGGTGTCTTGACGGGCAAATTTAACTCTCATTTCGCACCAGGAAGAGGAATTAACCAAAGGCTCAGCGTGCCGTGCCGGAACCAGATTAGGGCCTGAAGCTATCCTGCGGTGTTGCGGCCAGCTCACGAGAAAGCGAGTTGAAGAAAGGAGCTCAGGGGCACTGTAATCACAAACCTGCAGAGTTATAAATGATAGCTATCGTCCAAAAATATACTGAAGTAAGGCTGCCAAGAGGACTTGAAAGCGGTGCAGAATTGCAGGAAACCGATTTCGGGAGGTAGACTGGAATTGCATTTAAAGCATAGGAAAAGAGGCAGAACGTCCACAATGATGCACTTGGCCAAAAAGGGCGTATGAGTTTTTTCCTGAATATATTCAGGAAAAAACGCATACGCCCTTTTTGGCCAACCAAGCAAGCTTGCAAAGGAAATCTGCACTACAATGAAGTCTCACTTCCCCCCGGTCAAAAGGGCCATCTGAAAAAAGTGTAAAATCCAGAAAGGCAGGACAGGCCATGGAGAACTGGGAGCCTTGTTATGCTGATGGGCGGGATATAAATTGCCAACAGCCACTCGGGAGAAGTGTATGGTGTTTCCTGAAACATCTAAAAAACAAAGCAACAGAGCCTAGGGCACTTCCACTTATGGTCCTATAGCTTAGGGAAATTAAAATCAAAAAGACACAGCCACCCCAAAGGTTGGGACGGCTCTGTTTACAAGAACCTGGTTTACGGTACAAGTTCAATATCGCAGAAAGTGAAAAATGGATAAAGAAGTTGTGGTACTTACATACAATGCAATATCACTCAGCAATGAAATCTATGTCATCAGGCCCGTAGCAGCATAATGAGTGGATTCAGGTACGATGATTCTAACTGAAATAAGTCTCACAGAAAAAGAAACATCATAAGATATCACTAATACACGGAATGTAAACTTGGCTAAATAGGAACTGAATTCCAAAACAGAACAGGGTCTCAAATTTAGAAACCCAACTTATGCTTGCTTAAGGGAAAAGGTGAGTTGGGGTGCTGCATAAAACCAGAGATTGAAATGAGCACAGATAAAGTCCCTTAAGCCAAATATGGAATAGACAAGAGCTACTGCTTGCTCAACGAAACGGACTCAACACCCCATATTAAACGCCTAAGAATGTACCTGACTAGGAAGTAGCTTAAAACCTAAGGAATGCTATGTCTCCGAAAGAGAATCAAGCGTGTGTACAGGGGCATAAACGCAGCAGTGATAGGATTGGAGAGGTTCGGTGAACAAATGAAGACCCTTTGAAGTCATATTGCATGGTACCCATTCCACGGGTCTCAACTCTCCAGGTTTAAGGTATTCTTCCTTCAGCTAAAACATACATGTGGAACCCAGAGTATGATCAACCGTGTGATCGGGAGACGTGTTCCAATATGTGTCAGTTTTCGTCCCCTGGTACTCGGGTGCAACATTCCAGACGCTTTACTAACACTCTCCCGACTTGGAGAGTCAGTGCCTTTAACCTCCTCTTTGGCCCAGTTTGCAATTTCTGCGGAAGATGAACAGGAATAGGGAGAACCAATGACAGACTAGCTGGAGGTGTCTTGACGGGCAAATTTAACTCTCATTTCGCACCAGGAAGAGGAATTAACCAAAGGCTCAGCGTGCCGTGCCGGAACCAGATTAGGGCCTGAAGCTATCCTGCGGTGTTGCGGCCAGCTCACGAGAAAGCGAGTTGAAGAAAGGAGCTCAGGGGCACTGTAATTCACAAACCTGCAGAGTTATAAATGATAGCTATCGTCCAAAAATATACTGAAGTAAGGCTGCCAAGAGGACTTGAAAGCGGTGCAGAATTGCAGGAAACCGATTTCGGGAGGTAGACTGGAATTGCATTTAAAGCATAGGAAAACAGGCAGAACGTCCACAATGATGCACTTGGCCAAAAAGGGCGTATGCGTTTTTTCCTGAATATATTCAGGAAAAAACGCATACGCCCTTTTTGGCCAACCAAGCAAGCTTGCAAAGGAAATCTGCACTACAATGATGTCTCACTTCCCCCCAGTCAAAAGGGCCATCTGAAAAAAGTGTAAAATCCAGAAAGGCAGGACAGGCCATGGAGAACTGGGAGCCTTGTTATGCTGCTGGGCGTCATTTAAATTGCCAACAGACATTCCGGAGAAGTGTATGGTGTTTCCTGAAACATCTAAAAAACAAAGCAACAGAGCCTAGGGCACTTCCACTTATGGTCCTATAGCTTAGGGAAATTAAAATCAAAAAGACACAGCCACCCCAAAGGTTGGGACGGCTCTGTTTACAAGAACCTGGTTTACGGTACAAGTTCAATATCGCAGAAAGTGAAAAATGGATAAAGAAGTTGTGGTACTTACATACAATGCAATATCACTCAGCAATGAAATCTATGTCATCAGGCTCGTAGCAGCATAATGAGTGGATTCAGGTACGATGATTCTAACTGAAATAAGTCTCACAGAAAAAGAAACATCATAAGATATCACTAATACACGGAATGTAAACTTGGCTAAATAGGAACTGAATTACAAAACAGAACAGGGTCTCAAATTTAGAAACCCAACTTATGCTTGCTTAAGGGAAAAGGTGAGTTGGGGTGCTGCATAAAACCAGAGATTGAAATGAGCACAGATAAAGTTCCTTAAGCCAAATATGGAATAGACAAGAGCTACTCCTTGCTCAACGAAATGGACTCAACACCCCATATTAAACGCCTAAGAATGTACCTGACTAGGAAGTATCTTAAAACCTATGGACTGCTATGTCTCCGAAAGAGAATCAAGCGTGTGTACAGGGTCATAAACGCAGCAGTGATAGGATTGGAGAGGTTCGGTTAGCAAATGAAGACCCTTTGAAGTCATATTGCATGGTACCCATTCCACGGGTCTCAACTCTCCAGGTTTAAGGTATTCTTCCTTCAGCTAAAACATACATGTGTAACCCAGAGTATGATCAACCGTGTGATCGGGAGACGTGTTCCAATATGTGTCAGTTTTCGTCCCCTGGTACTCGGGTGCAACATTCCAGACGCTTTACTAACACTCTCCCGACTTGGAGAGTCAGTGCCTTTAACCTCCTGTTTGGCCCAGTTTGCAATTTCTGCGGAAGATGAACAGGAATAGGGAGAACCAATGAGAGACTAGCTGGAGGTGTCTTGACGGGCAAATTTAACTCTCATTTCGCACCAGGAAGAGGAATTAACCAAAGGCTCAGCGTGCCGTGCCGGAACCAGATTAGGGCCTGAAGCTATCCTGCGGTGTTGCGGCCAGCTCACGAGAAAGCGAGTTGAAGAAAGGAGCTCAGGGGCACTGTAATCACAAACCTGCAGAGTTATAAATGATAGCTATCGTCCAAAAATATACTGAAGTAAGGCTGCCAAGAGGACTTGAAAGCGGTGCAGAATTGCAGGAAACCGATTTCGGGAGGTAGACTGGAATTGCATTTAAAGCATAGGAAAACAGGCAGAACGTCCACAATGATGCACTTGGCCAAAAAGGGCGTATGCGTTTTTTCCTGAATATATTCAGGAAAAAACGCATACGCCCTTTTTGGCCAACCAAGCAAGCTTGCAAAGGAAATCTGCACTACAATGAAGTCTCACTTCCCCCCGGTCAAAAGGGCCATCTGAAAAAAGTGTAAAATCCAGAAAGGCAGGACAGGCCATGGAGAACTGGGAGCCTTGTTATGCTGATGGGCGGGATATAAATTGCCAACAGCCACTCGGGAGAAGTGTATGGTGTTTCCTGAAACATCTAAAAAACAAAGCAACAGAGCCTAGGGCACTTCCACTTATGGTCCTATAGCTTAGGGAAATTAAAATCAAAAAGACACAGCCACCCCAAAGGTTGGGACGGCTCTGTTTACAAGAACCTGGTTTACGGTACAAGTTCAATATCGCAGAAAGTGAAAAATGGATAAAGAAGTTGTGGTACTTACATACAATGCAATATCACTCAGCAATGAAATCTATGTCATCAGGCCCGTAGCAGCATAATGAGTGGATTCAGGTACGATGATTCTAACTGAAATAAGTCTCACAGAAAAAGAAACATCATAAGATATCACTAATACACGGAATGTAAACTTGGCTAAATAGGAACTGAATTCCAAAACAGAACAGGGTCTCAAATTTAGAAACCCAACTTATGCTTGCTTAAGGGAAAAGGTGAGTTGGGGTGCTGCATAAAACCAGAGATTGAAATGAGCACAGATAAAGTCACTTAAGCCAAATATGGAATAGACAAGAGCTACTGCTTGCTCAACGAAACGGACTCAACACCCCATATTAAACGCCTAAGAATGTACCTGACTAGGAAGTAGCTTAAAACCTAAGGAATGCTATGTCTCCGAAAGAGAATCAAGCGTGTGTACAGGGGCATAAACGCAGCAGTGATAGGATTGGAGAGGTTCGGTGAACAAATGAAGACCCTTTGAAGTCATATTGCATGGTACCCATTCCACGGGTCTCAACTCTCCAGGTTTAAGGTATTCTTCCTTCAGCTAAAACATACATGTGGAACCCAGAGTATGATCAACCGTGTGATCGGGAGACGTGTTCCAATATGTGTCAGTTTTCGTCCCCTGGTACTCGGGTGCAACATTCCAGACGCTTTACTAACACTCTCCCGACTTGGAGAGTCAGTGCCTTTAACCTCCTCTTTGGCCCAGTTTGCAATTTCTGCGGAAGATGAACAGGAATAGGGAGAACCAATGACAGACTAGCTGGAGGTGTCTTGACGGGCAAATTTAACTCTCATTTCGCACCAGGAAGAAGAATTAACCAAAGGCTCAGCGTGCCGTGCCGGAACCAGATTAGGGCCTGAAGCTATCCTGCGGTGTTGCGGCCAGCTCACGAGAAAGCGAGTTGAAGAAAGGAGCTCAGGGGCACTGTAATTCACAAACCTGCAGAGTTATAAATGATAGCTATCGTCCAAAAATATACTGAAGTAAGGCTGCCAAGAGGACTTGAAAGCGGTGCAGAATTGCAGGAAACCGATTTCGGGAGGTAGACTGGAATTGCATTTAAAGCATAGGAAAACAGGCAGAACGTCCACAATGATGCACTTGGCCAAAAAGGGCGTATGCGTTTTTTCCTGAATATATTCAGGAAAAAACGCATACGCCCTTTTTGGCCAACCAAGCAAGCTTGCAAAGGAAATCTGCACTACAATGAAGTCTCACTTCCCCCCGGTCAAAAGGGCCATCTGAAAAAAGTGTAAAATCCAGAAAGGCAGGACAGGCCATGGAGAACTGGGAGCCTTGTTATGCTGATGGGCCGGATGTAAATTGCCGACAGCCACTCGGGAGAAGTGTATGGTGTTTCCTGAAACATCTAAAAAACAAAGCAACAGAGCCTAGGGCACTTCCACTTATGGTCCTATAGCTTAGGGAAATTAAAATCAAAAAGACACAGCCACCCCAAAGGTTGGGACGGCTCTGTTTACAAGAACCTGGTTTACGGTACAAGTTCAATATCGCAGAAAGTGAAAAATGGATAAAGAAGTTGTGGTACTTACGTACAATGCAATATCACTCAGCAATGAAATCTATGTCATCAGGCTCGTAGCAGCATAATGAGTGGATTCAGGTATGATGATTCTAACTGAAATAAGTCTCACAGAAAAAGAAACATCATAAGATATCACTAATAAACGGAATGTAAACTTGGGTACACAGGAACTGAATTACAAAACAGAACAGGGTCTCAAATTTAGAAACCCAACTTATGCTTGCTTAATGGGAAAGGTGAGTTGGGGTGCTGCATAAAACCAGAGATTGAAATGAGCACAGATAAAGTTCCTTAAGCCAAATATGGAATAGACAAGAGCTACTCCTTGCTCAACGAAATGGACTCAACACCCCATATTAAATGCCTAAGAGTGTAACTGACTAGGAAGTATCTTAAAACCTATGGATTGCTATGTCTCCGAAAGAGAATCAAGCGTGTGTACAGGGGCATAAACGCAGCAGTGATAGGATTGGAGAGGTTCAGTGAGCAAATGAAGACCCTTTGAATTCATATTGCATGGCACCCATTCCACGGGTCTCAACTCTCCAGGTTTAAGGTATTCTTCCTTCAGCTAAAACATGCATGTGGAACCCAGAGTATGATCAACCGTGTGATCGGGAGACGTGTTCCAATATGTGTCAGTTTTCATCCCCTGGTACTCGGGTGCAACATTCCAGACGCTTTACTAACACTCTCCCGACTTGGAGAGTCAGTGCCTTTAACCTCCTCTTTGGCCCAGTTTGCAATTTCTGCGGAAGATGAACAGGAATAGGGAGAACCAATGACAGACTAGCTGGAGGTGTCTGGACGGGCAAATTTAACTCTCATTTCCCACCAGGAAGAGGAATTAACCAAAGGCTCAGCGTGCCGTGCCGGAACCAGATTAGGGCCTGAAGCCATCCAGCGGTGTTGCGGCCAGCTCACGAGAAAGCGAGTTGAAGAAAGGAGCTCAGGGGCACTGTAATTCACAAACCAGCAGAGTTATAAATGACAGCTATCGTCCAAAAATATACTGAAGTAAGGCTGCCAAGAGGACTTGAAAGCGGGGCAGAATTGCAGGAAACCGATTTCAGGAGGTAGACTGGAATTGCATTTAAAGCATAGGAAAAGAGGCAGAACGTCCACAGTGATGCACTTGGCCAAAAAGGGCGTATGCGTTTTTTCCTGAATATATTCAGGAATAAACGCATACGCCCTTTTTGGCCAACCAAGCAAGCTTGCAAAGGAAATCTGCACTACAATGATGTCTCACTTCCCCCCGGTCAAAAGGGCCATCTGAAAAAAGTGTAAAATCCAGAAAGGCAGGACAGGCCATGGAGAACTGGGAGCCTTGTTATGCTGCTGGGCGTCATTTAAATTGCCAACAGACATTCCGGAGAAGTGTATGGTGTTTCCTGAAACATCTAAAAAACAAAGCAACAGAGCCTAGGGCACTTCCACTTATGGTCCTATAGCTTAGGGAAATTAAAATCAAAAAGACACAGCCACCCCAAAGGTTGGGACGGCTCTGTTTACAAGAACCTGGTTTACGGTACAAGTTCAATATCGCAGAAAGTGAAAAATGGATAAAGAAGTTGTGGTACTTACATACAATGCAATATCACTCAGCAATGAAATCTATGTCATCAGGCTCGTAGCAGCATAATGAGTGGATTCAGGTACGATGATTCTAACTGAAATAAGTCTCACAGAAAAAGAAACATCATAAGATATCACTAATACACGGAATGTAAACTTGGCTAAATAGGAACTGAATTACAAAACAGAACAGGGTCTCAAATTTAGAAACCCAACTTATGCTTGCTTAAGGGAAAAGGTGAGTTGGGGTGCTGCATAAAACCAGAGATTGAAATGAGCACAGATAAAGTTCCTTAAGACAAATATGGAATAGACAAGAGCTACTCCTTGCTCAACGAAATGGACTCAACACCCCATATTAAACGCCTAAGAATGTACCTGACTAGGAAGTATCTTAAAACCTATGGACTGCTATGTCTCCGAAAGAGAATCAAGCGTGTGTACAGGGTCATAAACGCAGCAGTGATAGGATTGGAGAGGTTCGGTTAGCAAATGAAGACCCTTTGAAGTCATATTGCATGGTACCCATTCCACGGGTCTCAACTCTCCAGGTTTAAGGTATTCTTCCTTCAGCTAAAACATACATGTGTAACCCAGAGTATGATCAACCGTGTGATCGGGAGACGTGTTCCAATATGTGTCAGTTTTCGTCCCCTGGTACTCGGGTGCAACATTCCAGACGCTTTACTAACACTCTCCCGACTTGGAGAGTCAGTGCCTTTAACCTCCTGTTTGGCCCAGTTTGCAATTTCTGCGGAAGATGAACAGGAATAGGGAGAACCAATGACAGACTAGCTGGAGGTGTCTTGACGGGCAAATTTAACTCTCATTTCGCACCAGGAAGAGGAATTAACCAAAGGCTCAGCGTGCCGTGCCGGAACCAGATTAGGGCCTGAAGCTATCCTGCGGTGTTGCGGCCAGCTCACGAGAAAGCGAGTTGAAGAAAGGAGCTCAGGGGCACTGTAATCACAAACCTGCAGAGTTATAAATGATAGCTATCGTCCAAAAATATACTGAAGTAAGGCTGCCAAGAGGACTTGAAAGCGGTGCAGAATTGCAGGAAACCGATTTCGGGAGGTAGACTGGAATTGCATTTAAAGCATAGGAAAAGAGGCAGAACGTCCACAATGATGCACTTGGCCAAAAAGGGCGTATGAGTTTTTTCCTGAATATATTCAGGAAAAAACGCATACGCCCTTTTTGGCCAACCAAGCAAGCTTGCAAAGGAAATCTGCACTACAATGAAGTCTCACTTCCCCCCGGTCAAAAGGGCCATCTGAAAAAAGTGTAAAATCCAGAAAGGCAGGACAGGCCATGGAGAACTGGGAGCCTTGTTATGCTGATGGGCGGGATATAAATTGCCAACAGCCACTCGGGAGAAGTGTATGGTGTTTCCTGAAACATCTAAAAAACAAAGCAACAGAGCCTAGGGCACTTCCACTTATGGTCCTATAGCTTAGGGAAATTAAAATCAAAAAGACACAGCCACCCCAAAGGTTGGGACGGCTCTGTTTACAAGAACCTGGTTTACGGTACAAGTTCAATATCGCAGAAAGTGAAAAATGGATAAAGAAGTTGTGGTACTTACATACAATGCAATATCACTCAGCAATGAAATCTATGTCATCAGGCCCGTAGCAGCATAATGAGTGGATTCAGGTACGATGATTCTAACTGAAATAAGTCTCACAGAAAAAGAAACATCATAAGATATCACTAATACACGGAATGTAAACTTGGCTAAATAGGAACTGAATTCCAAAACAGAACAGGGTCTCAAATTTAGAAACCCAACTTATGCTTGCTTAAGGGAAAAGGTGAGTTGGGGTGCTGCATAAAACCAGAGATTGAAATGAGCACAGATAAAGTCCCTTAAGCCAAATATGGAATAGACAAGAGCTACTGCTTGCTCAACGAAACGGACTCAACACCCCATATTAAACGCCTAAGAATGTACCTGACTAGGAAGTAGCTTAAAACCTAAGGAATGCTATGTCTCCGAAAGAGAATCAAGCGTGTGTACAGGGGCATAAACGCAGCAGTGATAGGATTGGAGAGGTTCGGTGAACAAATGAAGACCCTTTGAAGTCATATTGCATGGTACCCATTCCACGGGTCTCAACTCTCCAGGTTTAAGGTATTCTTCCTTCAGCTAAAACATACATGTGGAACCCAGAGTATGATCAACCGTGTGATCGGGAGACGTGTTCCAATATGTGTCAGTTTTCGTCCCCTGGTACTCGGGTGCAACATTCCAGACGCTTTACTAACACTCTCCCGACTTGGAGAGTCAGTGCCTTTAACCTCCTCTTTGGCCCAGTTTGCAATTTCTGCGGAAGATGAACAGGAATAGGGAGAACCAATGACAGACTAGCTGGAGGTGTCTTGACGGGCAAATTTAACTCTCATTTCGCACCAGGAAGAGGAATTAACCAAAGGCTCAGCGTGCCGTGCCGGAACCAGATTAGGGCCTGAAGCTATCCTGCGGTGTTGCGGCCAGCTCACGAGAAAGCGAGTTGAAGAAAGGAGCTCAGGGGCACTGTAATTCACAAACCTGCAGAGTTATAAATGATAGCTATCGTCCAAAAATATACTGAAGTAAGGCTGCCAAGAGGACTTGAAAGCGGTGCAGAATTGCAGGAAACCGATTTCGGGAGGTAGACTGGAATTGCATTTAAAGCATAGGAAAACAGGCAGAACGTCCACAATGATGCACTTGGCCAAAAAGGGCGTATGCGTTTTTTCCTGAATATATTCAGGAAAAAACGCATACGCCCTTTTTGGCCAACCAAGCAAGCTTGCAAAGGAAATCTGCACTACAATGATGTCTCACTTCCCCCCAGTCAAAAGGGCCATCTGAAAAAAGTGTAAAATCCAGAAAGGCAGGACAGGCCATGGAGAACTGGGAGCCTTGTTATGCTGCTGGGCGTCATTTAAATTGCCAACAGACATTCCGGAGAAGTGTATGGTGTTTCCTGAAACATCTAAAAAACAAAGCAACAGAGCCTAGGGCACTTCCACTTATGGTCCTATAGCTTAGGGAAATTAAAATCAAAAAGACACAGCCACCCCAAAGGTTGGGACGGCTCTGTTTACAAGAACCTGGTTTACGGTACAAGTTCAATATCGCAGAAAGTGAAAAATGGATAAAGAAGTTGTGGTACTTACATACAATGCAATATCACTCAGCAATGAAATCTATGTCATCAGGCTCGTAGCAGCATAATGAGTGGATTCAGGTACGATGATTCTAACTGAAATAAGTCTCACAGAAAAAGAAACATCATAAGATATCACTAATACACGGAATGTAAACTTGGCTAAATAGGAACTGAATTACAAAACAGAACAGGGTCTCAAATTTAGAAACCCAACTTATGCTTGCTTAAGGGAAAAGGTGAGTTGGGGTGCTGCATAAAACCAGAGATTGAAATGAGCACAGATAAAGTTCCTTAAGCCAAATATGGAATAGACAAGAGCTACTCCTTGCTCAACGAAATGGACTCAACACCCCATATTAAACGCCTAAGAATGTACCTGACTAGGAAGTATCTTAAAACCTATGGACTGCTATGTCTCCGAAAGAGAATCAAGCGTGTGTACAGGGTCATAAACGCAGCAGTGATAGGATTGGAGAGGTTCGGTTAGCAAATGAAGACCCTTTGAAGTCATATTGCATGGTACCCATTCCACGGGTCTCAACTCTCCAGGTTTAAGGTATTCTTCCTTCAGCTAAAACATACATGTGTAACCCAGAGTATGATCAACCGTGTGATCGGGAGACGTGTTCCAATATGTGTCAGTTTTCGTCCCCTGGTACTCGGGTGCAACATTCCAGACGCTTTACTAACACTCTCCCGACTTGGAGAGTCAGTGCCTTTAACCTCCTGTTTGGCCCAGTTTGCAATTTCTGCGGAAGATGAACAGGAATAGGGAGAACCAATGAGAGACTAGCTGGAGGTGTCTTGACGGGCAAATTTAACTCTCATTTCGCACCAGGAAGAGGAATTAACCAAAGGCTCAGCGTGCCGTGCCGGAACCAGATTAGGGCCTGAAGCTATCCTGCGGTGTTGCGGCCAGCTCACGAGAAAGCGAGTTGAAGAAAGGAGCTCAGGGGCACTGTAATCACAAACCTGCAGAGTTATAAATGATAGCTATCGTCCAAAAATATACTGAAGTAAGGCTGCCAAGAGGACTTGAAAGCGGTGCAGAATTGCAGGAAACCGATTTCGGGAGGTAGACTGGAATTGCATTTAAAGCATAGGAAAACAGGCAGAACGTCCACAATGATGCACTTGGCCAAAAAGGGCGTATGCGTTTTTTCCTGAATATATTCAGGAAAAAACGCATACGCCCTTTTTGGCCAACCAAGCAAGCTTGCAAAGGAAATCTGCACTACAATGAAGTCTCACTTCCCCCCGGTCAAAAGGGCCATCTGAAAAAAGTGTAAAATCCAGAAAGGCAGGACAGGCCATGGAGAACTGGGAGCCTTGTTATGCTGATGGGCGGGATATAAATTGCCAACAGCCACTCGGGAGAAGTGTATGGTGTTTCCTGAAACATCTAAAAAACAAAGCAACAGAGCCTAGGGCACTTCCACTTATGGTCCTATAGCTTAGGGAAATTAAAATCAAAAAGACACAGCCACCCCAAAGGTTGGGACGGCTCTGTTTACAAGAACCTGGTTTACGGTACAAGTTCAATATCGCAGAAAGTGAAAAATGGATAAAGAAGTTGTGGTACTTACATACAATGCAATATCACTCAGCAATGAAATCTATGTCATCAGGCCCGTAGCAGCATAATGAGTGGATTCAGGTACGATGATTCTAACTGAAATAAGTCTCACAGAAAAAGAAACATCATAAGATATCACTAATACACGGAATGTAAACTTGGCTAAATAGGAACTGAATTCCAAAACAGAACAGGGTCTCAAATTTAGAAACCCAACTTATGCTTGCTTAAGGGAAAAGGTGAGTTGGGGTGCTGCATAAAACCAGAGATTGAAATGAGCACAGATAAAGTCACTTAAGCCAAATATGGAATAGACAAGAGCTACTGCTTGCTCAACGAAACGGACTCAACACCCCATATTAAACGCCTAAGAATGTACCTGACTAGGAAGTAGCTTAAAACCTAAGGAATGCTATGTCTCCGAAAGAGAATCAAGCGTGTGTACAGGGGCATAAACGCAGCAGTGATAGGATTGGAGAGGTTCGGTGAACAAATGAAGACCCTTTGAAGTCATATTGCATGGTACCCATTCCACGGGTCTCAACTCTCCAGGTTTAAGGTATTCTTCCTTCAGCTAAAACATACATGTGGAACCCAGAGTATGATCAACCGTGTGATCGGGAGACGTGTTCCAATATGTGTCAGTTTTCGTCCCCTGGTACTCGGGTGCAACATTCCAGACGCTTTACTAACACTCTCCCGACTTGGAGAGTCAGTGCCTTTAACCTCCTCTTTGGCCCAGTTTGCAATTTCTGCGGAAGATGAACAGGAATAGGGAGAACCAATGACAGACTAGCTGGAGGTGTCTTGACGGGCAAATTTAACTCTCATTTCGCACCAGGAAGAAGAATTAACCAAAGGCTCAGCGTGCCGTGCCGGAACCAGATTAGGGCCTGAAGCTATCCTGCGGTGTTGCGGCCAGCTCACGAGAAAGCGAGTTGAAGAAAGGAGCTCAGGGGCACTGTAATTCACAAACCTGCAGAGTTATAAATGATAGCTATCGTCCAAAAATATACTGAAGTAAGGCTGCCAAGAGGACTTGAAAGCGGTGCAGAATTGCAGGAAACCGATTTCGGGAGGTAGACTGGAATTGCATTTAAAGCATAGGAAAACAGGCAGAACGTCCACAATGATGCACTTGGCCAAAAAGGGCGTATGCGTTTTTTCCTGAATATATTCAGGAAAAAACGCATACGCCCTTTTTGGCCAACCAAGCAAGCTTGCAAAGGAAATCTGCACTACAATGAAGTCTCACTTCCCCCCGGTCAAAAGGGCCATCTGAAAAAAGTGTAAAATCCAGAAAGGCAGGACAGGCCATGGAGAACTGGGAGCCTTGTTATGCTGATGGGCCGGATGTAAATTGCCGACAGCCACTCGGGAGAAGTGTATGGTGTTTCCTGAAACATCTAAAAAACAAAGCAACAGAGCCTAGGGCACTTCCACTTATGGTCCTATAGCTTAGGGAAATTAAAATCAAAAAGACACAGCCACCCCAAAGGTTGGGACGGCTCTGTTTACAAGAACCTGGTTTACGGTACAAGTTCAATATCGCAGAAAGTGAAAAATGGATAAAGAAGTTGTGGTACTTACGTACAATGCAATATCACTCAGCAATGAAATCTATGTCATCAGGCTCGTAGCAGCATAATGAGTGGATTCAGGTATGATGATTCTAACTGAAATAAGTCACACAGAAAAAGAAACATCATAAGATATCACTAATAAACGGAATGTAAACTTGGGTACACAGGAACTGAATTACAAAACAGAACAGGGTCTCATATTTAGAAACCCAACTTATGCTTGCTTAATGGGAAAGGTGAGTTGGGGTGCTGCATAAAACCAGAGATTGAAATGAGCACAGATAAAGTTCCTTAAGCCAAATATGGAATAGACAAGAGCTACTCCTTGCTCAACGAAATGGACTCAACACCCCATATTAAATGCCTAAGAGTGTAACTGACTAGGAAGTATCTTAAAACCTATGGATTGCTATGTCTCCGAAAGAGAATCAAGCGTGTGTACAGGGGCATAAACGCAGCAGTGATAGGATTGGAGAGGTTCAGTGAGCAAATGAAGACCCTTTGAATTCATATTGCATGGCACCCATTCCACGGGTCTCAACTCTCCAGGTTTAAGGTATTCTTCCTTCAGCTAAAACATGCATGTGGAACCCAGAGTATGATCAACCGTGTGATCGGGAGACGTGTTCCAATATGTGTCAGTTTTCATCCCCTGGTACTCGGGTGCAACATTCCAGACGCTTTACTAACACTCTCCCGACTTGGAGAGTCAGTGCCTTTAACCTCCTCTTTGGCCCAGTTTGCAATTTCTGCGGAAGATGAACAGGAATAGGGAGAACCAATGACAGACTAGCTGGAGGTGTCTGGACGGGCAAATTTAACTCTCATTTCCCACCAGGAAGAGGAATTAACCAAAGGCTCAGCGTGCCGTGCCGGAACCAGATTAGGGCCTGAAGCCATCCAGCGGTGTTGCGGCCAGCTCACGAGAAAGCGAGTTGAAGAAAGGAGCTCAGGGGCACTGTAATTCACAAACCAGCAGAGTTATAAATGACAGCTATCGTCCAAAAGTATACTGAAGTAAGGCTGCCAAGAGGACTTGAAAGCGGGGCAGAATTGCAGGAAACCGATTTCAGGAGGTAGACTGGAATTGCATTTAAAGCATAGGAAAAGAGGCAGAACGTCCACAATGATGCACTTGGCCAAAAAGGGCGTATGCGTTTTTTCCTGAATATATTCAGGAAAAAACGCATACGCCCTTTTTGGCCAACCAAGCAAGCTTGCAAAGGAAATCTGCACTACAATGAAGTCTCACTTCCCCCCAGTCAAAAGGGCCATCTGAAAAAAGTGTAAAATCCAGAAAGGCAGGACAGGCCATGGAGAACTGGGAGCCTTGTTATGCTGCTGGGCGTCATTTAAATTGCCAACAGACATTCCGGAGAAGTGTATGGTGTTTCCTGAAACATCTAAAAAACAAAGCAACAGAGCCTAGGGCACTTCCACTTATGGTCCTATAGCTTAGGGAAATTAAAATCAAAAAGACACAGCCACCCCAAAGGTTGGGACGGCTCTGTTTACAAGAACCTGGTTTACGGTACAAGTTCAATATCGCAGAAAGTGAAAAATGGATAAAGAAGTTGTGGTACTTACATACAATGCAATATCACTCAGCAATGAAATCTATGTCATCAGGCTCGTAGCAGCATAATGAGTGGATTCAGGTACGATGATTCTAACTGAAATAAGTCTCACAGAAAAAGAAACATCATAAGATATCACTAATACACGGAATGTAAACTTGGCTAAATAGGAACTGAATTACAAAACAGAACAGGGTCTCAAATTTAGAAACCCAACTTATGCTTGCTTAAGGGAAAAGGTGAGTTGGGGTGCTGCATAAAACCAGAGATTGAAATGAGCACAGATAAAGTTCCTTAAGACAAATATGGAATAGACAAGAGCTACTCCTTGCTCAACGAAATGGACTCAACACCCCATATTAAACGCCTAAGAATGTACCTGACTAGGAAGTATCTTAAAACCTATGGACTGCTATGTCTCCGAAAGAGAATCAAGCGTGTGTACAGGGTCATAAACGCAGCAGTGATAGGATTGGAGAGGTTCGGTTAGCAAATGAAGACCCTTTGAAGTCATATTGCATGGTACCCATTCCACGGGTCTCAACTCTCCAGGTTTAAGGTATTCTTCCTTCAGCTAAAACATACATGTGTAACCCAGAGTATGATGAACCGTGTGTTCGGGAGACGTGTTCCAATATGTGTCAGTTTTCGTCCCCTGGTACTCGGGTGCAACATTCCAGACGCTTTACTAACACTCTCCCGACTTGGAGAGTCAGTGCCTTTAACCTCCTGTTTGGCCCAGTTTGCAATTTCTGCGGAAGATGAACAGGAATAGGGAGAACCAATGACAGACTAGCTGGAGGTGTCTTGACGGGCAAATTTAACTCTCATTTCGCACCAGGAAGAGGAATTAACCAAAGGCTCAGCGTGCCGTGCCGGAACCAGATTAGGGCCTGAAGCTATCCTGCGGTGTTGCGGCCAGCTCACGAGAAAGCGAGTTGAAGAAAGGAGCTCAGGGGCACTGTAATTCACAAACCTGCAGAGTTATAAATGATAGCTATCGTCCAAAAATATACTGAAGTAAGGCTGCCAAGAGGACTTGAAAGCGGTGCAGAATTGCAGGAAACCGATTTCGGGAGGTAGACTGGAATTGCATTTAAAGCATAGGAAAACAGGCAGAACGTCCACAATGATGCACTTGGCCAAAAAGGGCGTATGCGTTTTTTCCTGAATATATTCAGGAAAAAACGCATACGCCCTTTTTGGCCAACCAAGCAAGCTTGCAAAGGAAATCTGCACTACAATGAAGTCTCACTTCCCCCCGGTCAAAAGGGCCATCTGAAAAAAGTGTAAAATCCAGAAAGGCAGGACAGGCCATGGAGAACTGGGAGCCTTGTTATGCTGATGGGCGGGATATAAATTGCCAACAGCCACTCGGGAGAAGTGTATGGTGTTTCCTGAAACATCTAAAAAACAAAGCAACAGAGCCTAGGGCACTTCCACTTATGGTCCTATAGCTTAGGGAAATTAAAATCAAAAAGACACAGCCACCCCAAAGGTTGGGACGGCTCTGTTTACAAGAACCTGGTTTACGGTACAAGTTCAATATCGCAGAAAGTGAAAAATAGATAAAGAAGTTGTGGTACTTACATACAATGCAATATCACTCAGCAATGAAATCTATGTCATCAGGCCCGTAGCAGCATAATGAGTGGATTCAGGTACGATGATTCTAACTGAAATAAGTCTCACAGGAAAAGAAACATCATAAGATATCACTAATACACGGAATGTAAACTTGGCTACATAGGAACTGAATTACAAAACAGAACAGGGTCTCAAATTTAGAAACCCAACTTATGCTTGCTTAAGGGGAAAGGTGAGTTGGGGTAATGCATAAAACCAGAGATTGAAATGAGCACAGATAAAGTTCCTTAAGCCAAATATGGAATAGACAAGAGCTACTCCTTGCTCAACGAAATGGACTCAACACCCCATATTAAACGCCTAAGAATGTACCTGACTAGGAAGTATCTTAAAACCTATGGACTGCTATGTCTCTGAAAGAGAATCAAGCGTGTGTACAGGGGCATAAACGCAGCAGTGATAGGATTGGAGAGGTTCGGTGAGCAAATGAAGACCCTTTGAAGTCATATTGCATGGTACCCATTCCACGGATCTCAACTCTCCAGGTTTAAGGTATTCTTCCTTCAGCTAAAACATGCATGTGGAACCCAGAGTATGATCAACCGTGTGATCGGGAGACGTGTTCCAATATGTGTCAGTTTTCATCCCCTGGTACTCGGGTGCAACATTCCAGACGCTTTACTAACACTCTCCCGACTTGGAGAGTCAGTGCCTTTAACCTCCTCTTTGGCCCAGTTTGCAATTTCTGCGGAAGATGAACAGGAATAGGGAGAACCAATGACAGACTAGCTGGAGGTGTCTGGACGGGCAAATTTAACTCTCATTTCCCACCAGGAAGAGGAATTAACCAAAGGCTCAGCGTGCCGTGCCGGAACCAGATTAGGGCCTGAAGCCATCCTGTGGTGTTGCGGCCAGCTCACGAGAAAGCGAGTTGAAGAAAGGAGCTCAGGGGCACTGTAATTCACAAACCAGCAGAGTTATAAATGACAGTTATCGTCCAAAAATATACTGAAGTAAGGCTGCCAAGAGGACTTGAAAGCGGGGCAGAATTGCAGGAAACCGATTTCAGGAGGTAGACTGGAATTGCATTTAAAGCATAGGAAAAGAGGCAGAACGTCCACAATGATGCACTTGGCCAAAAAGGGCGTATGCGTTTTTTCCTGAATATATTCAGGAAAAAACGCATACGCCCTTTTTGGCCAACCAAGCAAGCTTGCAAAGGAAATCTGCACTACAATGATGTCTCACTTCCCCCCGGTCAAAAGGGCCATCTGAAAAAAGTGTAAAATCCAGAAAGGCAGGACAGGCCATGGAGAACTGGGAGCCTTGTTATGCTGCTGGGCGTCATTTAAATTGCCAACAGCCATTCCGGAGAAGTGTATGGTGTTTCCTGAAACATCTAAAAAACAAAGCAACAGAGCCTAGGGCACTTCCACTTATGGTCCTATAGCTTAGGGAAATTAAAATCAAAAAGACACAGCCACCCCAAAGGTTGGGACGGCTCTGTTTACAAGAACCTGGTTTACGGTACAAGTTCAATATCGCAGAAAGTGAAAAATGGATAAAGAAGTTGTGGTGCTTACATACAATGCAATATCACTCAGCAATGAAATCTATGTCATCAGGCTCGTAGCAGCATAATGAGTGGATTCAGGTACGATGATTCTAACTGAAATAAGTCTCACAGAAAAAGAAACATCATAAGATATCACTAATACACGGAATGTAAACTTGGCTAAATAGGAACTGAATTACAAAACAGAACAGGGTCTCAAATTTAGAAACCCAACTTATGCTTGCTTAAGGGAAAAGGTGAGTTGGGGTGCTGCATAAAACCAGAGATTGAAATGAGCACAGATAAAGTTCCTTAAGCCAAATATGGAATAGACAAGAGCTACTCCTTGCTCAACGAAATGGACTCAACACCCCATATTAAACGCCTAAGAATGTACCTGACTAGGAAGTATCTTAAAACCTATGGACTGCTATGTCTCCGAAAGAGAATCAAGCGTGTGTACAGGGGCATAAACGCAGCAGTGATAGGATTGGAGAGGTTCGGTTAGCAAATGAAGACCCTTTGAAGTCATATTGCATGGTACCCATTCCACGGGTCTCAACTTTCAAGATTTAAGGTATTCTTCCTTCAGCTAAATCATGCATGTGGAACCCAGAGTATGATAAACCATGTGAGCGGGAGACGTGTTCAAATATGTCTCAGTTTTCGTCCCCTGGTACTCGGGTGCAACATTCCAGATGCTTTACGAACACTCTCCCGACTTCGAGAGTCAGTGCCTTTAACCTCCTGTTTGGCCCAGTGCAATTTCTGCGGAAGATGAACAGGAATAGGGAGAACCAATGAGAGAATAGCTGGAGGTGTCTGGATGGGCAAATTTAACTCTCATTTCCCACCAGGAAGAGGAATTAACCAAAGGCTCAGCGTGCCGTGCCGGAACCAGATTAGGGCCTGAAGGAATCCTGCGGTGCTGTGGCCAGCTCACGAGAAAGCGAGTTGAAGAAAGGAGCTCAGGGGCACTGTAATTCACAAACCTGCAGAGTTATAAATGACAGCTATCGTCCAAAAATATACTGAAGTAAGGCTGCCAAGAGGACTTGAAAGCGGGGCAGAATTGCAGGAAACCGATTTCAGGAGGTAGACTGGAATTGCATTTAAAGCATAGGAAAAGAGGCAGAACGTCCACAATGATGCACTTGGCCAAAAAGGGCGTATGCGTTTTTTCCTGAATATATTCAGGAAAAAACGCATACGCCCTTTTTGGCCAACCAAGCAAGCTTGCAAAGGAAATCTGCACTAAATGAAGTCTCACTTCCCCCCGGTCAAAAGGGCCATCTGAAAAAAGTGTAAAATCCAGAAAGGCAGGACAGGCCATGGAGAACTGGGAGCCTTGTTATGCTGATGGGCGGGATGTAAATTGCCAACAGCCACTCGGGAGAAGTGTATGGTGTTTCCTGAAACATCTAAAAAACAAAGCAACAGAGCCTAGGGCACTTCCACTTATGGTCTTATAGCTTAGGGAAATTAAAATCAAAAAGACACAGCCACCCCAAAGGTTGGGACGGCTCTGTTTACAAGAACCTGGTTTACGGTACAAGTTCAATATCGCAGAAAGTGAAAAATGGATAAAGAAGTTGTGGTACTTACGTACAATGCAATATCACTCAGCAATGAAATCTATGTCATCAGGACCGTAGCAGCATAATGAGTGGATTCAGGTATGATGATTCTAACTGAAATAAGTCACACAGAAAAAGAAACATCATAAGATATCACTAATACACGGAATGTAAACTTGGCTACACAGGAACTGAATTACAAAACAGAACAGGGTCTCAAATTTAGAAACCCAACTTATGCTTGCTTAATGGGAAAGGTGAGTTGGGGTGCTGCATAAAACCAGAGATTGAAATGAGCACAGATAAAGTTCCTTAAGCCAAATATGGAATAGACAAGAGCTACTCCTTGCTCAACGAAATGGACTCAACACCCCATATTAAATGCCTAAGAGTGTAACTGACTAGGAAGTATCTTAAAACCTATGGATTGCTATGTCTCCGAAAGAGAATCAAGCGTGTGTACAGGGGCATAAACGCAGCAGTGATAGGATTGGAGAGGTTCAGTGAGCAAATGAAGACCCTTTGAATTCATATTGCATGGCACCCATTCCACGGGTCTCAACTCTCCAGGTTTAAGGTATTCTTCCTTCAGCTAAAACATGCATGTGGAACCCAGAGTATGATCAACCGTGTGATCGGGAGACGTGTTCCAATATGTGTCAGTTTTCATCCCCTGGTACTCGGGTGCAACATTCCAGACGCTTTACTAACACTCTCCCGACTTGGAGAGTCAGTGCCTTTAAACTCCTCTTTGGCCCAGTTTGCAATTTCTGCGGAAGATGAACAGGAATAGGGAGAACCAATGACAGACTAGCTGGAGGTGTCTGGACGGGCAAATTTAACTCTCATTTCCCACCAGGAAGAGGAATTAACCAAAGGCTCAGCGTGCCGTGCCGGAACCAGATTAGGGCCTGAAGCCATCCAGCGGTGTTGCGGCCAGCTCACGAGAAAGCGAGTTGAAGAAAGGAGCTCAGGGGCACTGTAATTCACAAACCAGCAGAGTTATAAATGACAGCTATCGTCCAAAAATATACTGAAGTAAGGCTGCCAAGAGGACTTGAAAGCGGGGCAGAATTGCAGGAAACCGATTTCAGGAGGTAGACTGGAATTGCATTTAAAGCATAGGAAAAGAGGCAGAACGTCCAGAATGATGCACTTGGCCAAAAAGGGCGTATGCGTTTTTTCCTGAATATATTCAGGAAAAAACGCATACGCCCTTTTTGGCCAACCAAGCAAGCTTGCAAAGGAAATCTGCACTACAATGAAGTCTCACTTCCCCCCGGTCAAAAGGGCCATCTGAAAAAAGTGTAAAATCCAGAAAGGCAGGACAGGCCATGGAGAACTGGGAGCCTTGTTATGCTGATGGGCGGGATGTAAATTGCCAACAGCCACTCGGGAGAAGTGTATGGTGTTTCCTGAAACATCTAAAAAACAAAGCAACAGAGCGTAGGGCACTTCCACTTATGGTCCTATAGCTTAGGGAAATTAAAATCAAAAAGACACAGCCACCCCAAAGGTTGGGACGGCTCTGTTTACAAGAACGTGGTTTACGGTACAAGTTCAATATCGCAGAAAGTGAAAAATGGATAAAGAAGTTGTGGTACTTACATACAATGCAATATCACTCAGCAATGAAATCTATGTCATCAGGGCCGTAGCAGCATAATGAGTGGATTCAGGTACGATGATTCTAACTGAAATAAGTCTCACAGGAAAAGAAACATCATAAGATATCACTAATACACGGAATGTAAACTTGGCTACATAGGAACTGAATTACAAAACAGAACAGGGTCTCAAATTTAGAAACCCAACTTATGCTTGCTTAAGGGGAAAGGTGAGTTGGGGTAATGCATAAAACCAGAGATTGAAATGAGCACAGATAAAGTTCCTTAAGCCAAATATGGAATAGACAAGAGCTACTCCTTGCTCAACGAAATGGACTCAACACCCCATATTAAATGCCTAAGAGTGTACCTGACTAGGAAGTATCTTAAAACCTATGGATTGCTATGTCTCCGAAAGAGAATCAAGCGTGTGTACAGGGGCATAAACGCAGCAGTGATAGGATTGGAGAAGTTCGGTGAGCAAATGAAGACCCGTTGAAGTCATATTGCATGGTACCCATTCCACGGGTCTCAACTCTCCAGGTTTAAGGTATTCTTCCTTCAGCTAAAACATGCATGTGGAACCCAGAGTATGATCAACCGTGTGATCGGGAGACGTGTTCCAATATGTGTCAGTTTTCATCCCCTGGTACTCGGGTGCAACATTCCAGACGCTTTACTAACACTCTCCCGACTTGGAGAGTCAGTGCCTTTAACCTCCTCTTTGGCCCAGTTTGCAATTTCTGCGGAAGATGAACAGGAATAGGGAGAACCAATGACAGACTAGCTGGAGGTGTCTGGACGGGCAAATTTAACTCTCATTTCCCACCAGGAAGAGGAATTAACCAAAGGCTCAGCGTGCCGTGCCGGAACCAGATTAGGGCCTGAAGCCATCCAGCGGTGTTGCGGCCAGCTCACGAGAAAGCGAGTTGAAGAAAGGAGCTCAGGGGCACTGTAATTCACAAACCAGCAGAGTTATAAATGACAGCTATCGTCCAAAAATATACTGAAGTAAGGCTGCCAAGAGGACTTGAAAGCGGGGCAGAATTGCAGGAAACCGATTTCAGGAGGTAGACTGGAATTGCATTTAAAGCATAGGAAAAGAGGCAGAACGTCCACAATGATGCACTTGGCCAAAAAGGGCGTATGCGTTTTTTCCTGAATATATTCAGGAAAAAACGCATACGCCCTTTTTGGCCAACCAAGCAAGCTTGCAAAGGAAATCTGCACTACAATGATGTCTCACTTCCCCCCAGTCAAAAGGGCCATCTGAAAAAAGTGTAAAATCCAGAAAGGCAGGACAGGCCATGGAGAACTGGGAGCCTTGTTATGCTGCTGGGCGTCATTTAAATTGCCAACAGCCATTCCGGAGAAGTGTATGGTGTTTCCTGAAACATCTAAAAAACAAAGCAACAGAGCCTAGGGCACTTCCACTTATGGTCCTATAGCTTAGGGAAATTAAAATCAAAAAGACACAGCCACCCCAAAGGTTGGGACGGCTCTGTTTACAAGAACCTGGTTTACGGTACAAGTTCAATATCGCAGAAAGTGAAAAATGGATAAAGAAGTTGTGGTACTTACATACAATGCAATATCACTCAGCAATGAAATCTATGTCATCAGGCTCGTAGCAGCATAATGAGTGGATTCAGGTACGATGATTCTAACTGAAATAAGTCTCACAGAAAAAGAAACATCATAAGATATCACTAATACACGGAATGTAAACTTGGCTAAATAGGAACTGAATTACAAAACAGAACAGGGTCTCAAATTTAGAAACCCAACTTATGCTTGCTTAAGGGAAAAGGTGAGTTGGGGTGCTGCATAAAACCAGAGATTGAAATGAGCACAGATAAAGTTCCTTAAGCCAAATATGGAATAGACAAGAGCTACTCCTTGCTCAACGAAATGGACTCAACACCCCATATTAAACGCCTAAGAATGTACCTGACTAGGAAGTATCTTAAAACCTATGGACTGCTATGTCTCCGAAAGAGAATCAAGCGTGTGTACAGGGGCATAAACGCAGCAGTGATAGGATTGGAGAGGTTCGGTTAGCAAATGAAGACCCTTTGAAGTCATATTGCATGGTACCCATTCCACGGGTCTCAACTCTCCAGGTTTAAGGTATTCTTCCTTCAGCTAAAACATACATGTGTAACCCAGAGTATGATCAACCGTGTGATCGGGAGACGTGTTCCAATATGTGTCAGTTTTCGTCCCCTGGTACTCGGGTGCAACATTCCAGACGCTTTACTAACACTCTCCCGACTTGGAGAGTCAGTGCCTTTAACCTCCTCTTTGGCCCAGTTTGCAATTTCTGCGGAAGATGAACAGGAATAGGGAGAACCAATGACAGACTAGCTGGAGGTGTCTTGACGGGGAAATTTAACTCTCATTTCGCACCAGGAAGAGGAATTAACCAAAGGCTCAGCGTGCCGTGCCGGAACCAGATTAGGGCCTGAAGCTATCCTGCGGTGTTGCGGCCAGCTCACGAGAAAGCGAGTTGAAGAAAGGAGCTCAGGGGCACTGTAATTCACAAACCTGCAGAGTTATAAATGATAGCTATCGTCCAAAAATATACTGAAGTAAGGCTACCAAGAGGACTTGAAAGCGGGGCAGAATTGCAGGAAACCGATTTCGGGAGGTAGACTGGAATTGCATTTAAAGCATAGGAAAACAGGCAGAACGTCCACAATGATGCACTTGGCCAAAAAGGGCGTATGCGTTTTTTCCTGAATATATTCAGGAAAAAACGCATACGCCCTTTTTGGCCAACCAAGCAAGCTTGCAAAGGAAATCTGCACTACAATGAAGTCTCACTTCCCCCCGGTCAAAAGGGCCATCTGAAAAAAGTGTAAAATCCAGAAAGGCAGGACAGGCCATGGAGAACTGGGAGCCTTGTTATGCTGATGGGCGGGATATAAATTGCCAACAGCCACTCGGGAGAAGTGTATGGTGTTTCCTGAAACATCTAAAAAACAAAGCAACAGAGCCTAGGGCACTTCCACTTATGGTCCTATAGCTTAGGGAAATTAAAATCAAAAAGACACAGCCACCCCAAAGGTTGGGACGGCTCTGTTTACAAGAACCTGGTTTACGGTACAAGTTCAATATCGCAGAAAGTGAAAAATGGATAAAGAAGTTGTGGTACTTACATACAATGCAATATCACTCAGCAATGAAATCTATGTCATCAGGCCCGTAGCAGCATAATGAGTGGATTCAGGTACGATGATTCTAACTGAAATAAGTCTCACAGGAAAAGAAACATCATAAGATATCACTAATACACGGAATGTAAACTTGGCTACATAGGAACTGAATTACAAAACAGAACAGGGTCTCAAATTTAGAAACCCAACTTATGCTTGCTTAAGGGGAAAGGTGAGTTGGGGTAATGCATAAAACCAGAGATTGAAATGAGCACAGATAAAGTTCCTTAAGCCAAATATGGAATAGACAAGAGCTACTCCTTGCTCAACGAAATGGACTCAACACCCCATATTAAACGCCTAAGAATGTACCTGACTAGGAAGTATCTTAAAACCTATGGACTGCTATGTCTCCGAAAGAGAATCAAGCGTGTGTACAGGGGCATAAACGCAGCAGTGATAGGATTGGAGAGGTTCGGTGAGCAAATGAAGACCCTTTGAAGTCATATTGCATGGTACCCATTCCACGTGTCTCAACTTTCCAGGTTTAAGGGATTCTTCCTTCAGCTAAAACATGCATGTGGAACCCAGAGTATGATCAACCATGTGATCGGGAGACGTGTTCCAATATGTGTGAGTTTTCGTCCCCTGGTACTCGGGTGCAACATTCCAGACGCTTAACGAACACTCTCCCGACTTGGAGAGTCAGTGCCTTTAACCTCCTGTTTGGCCCAGTTTGCAATTTCTGCCGAAGATGAACAGGAATAGGGAGAACCAATGACAGACTAGCTGGAGGTGTCTGGACGGGCAAATTTAACTCTCATTTCCCACCAGGAAGAGGAATTAACCAAAGGCTCAACGTGCCGTGCCGGAACCAGATTAGGGCCTGAAGCCATCCTGCGGTGTTGCGGCCAGCTCACGAGAAAGCGAGTTGAAGAAAGGAGCTCAGGGGCACTGTAATTCACAAACCTGCAGAGTTATAAATGACAGCTATCGTCCAAAAATATACTGAAGTAAGGCTGCCAAGAGGACTTGAAAGCGGGGCAGAATTGCAGGAAACCGATTTCAGGAGGTAGACTGGAATTGCATTTAAAGCATAGGAAAAGAGGCAGAACGTCCAGAATGATGCACTTGGCCAAAAAGGGCGTATGCGTTTTTTCCTGAATATATTCAGGAAAAAACGCATACGCCCTTTTTGGCCAACCAAGCAAGCTTGCAAAGGAAATCTGCACTACAATGAAGTCTCACTTCCCCCCGGTCAAAAGGGCCATCTGAAAAAAGTGTAAAATCCAGAAAGGCAGGACAGGCCATGGAGAACTGGGAGCCTTGTTATGCTGATGAGCGGGATGTAAATTGCCAACAGCCACTCGGGAGAAGTGTATGGTGTTTCCTGAAACATCTAAAAAACAAAGCAACAGAGCCTAGGGCACTTCCACTTATGGTCCTATAGCTTAGGGAAATTAAAATCAAAAAGACACAGCCACCTCAAAGGTTGGGACGGCTCTGTTTACAAGAACCTGGTTTACGGTACAAGTTCAATATCGCAGAAAGTGAAAAATGGATAAAGAAGTTGTGGTACTTACGTACAATGCAATATCACTCAGCAAGGAAATCTATGTCATCAGGCCCGTAGCAGCATAATGAGTGGATTCAGGTACGATGATTCTAACTGAAATAAGTCACACAGAAAAAGAAACATCATAAGATATCACTAATACACGGAATGTAAACTTGGCTACACAGGAACTGAATTCCAAAACAGAACAGGGTCTCAAATTTAGAAACCCAACTTATGCTTGCTTAAGGGGAAAGGTGAGTTGGGGTGCTGCATAAAACCAGAGATTGAAATGAGCACAGATAAAGTCCCTTAAGCCAAATATGGAATAGACAAGAGCTACTCCTTGCTCAACGAAATGGACTCAACACCCC